>NW_016803103.1:885142-906749 GCF_001698545.2 Rhinopithecus bieti
CCCTCCCCTCCCCTCCCCTTCCCTTCCCTTCCCTTCCCTTCCCTTCCCTTCCCTTCTCGTTTCTTTCTTTTGAGATGGAGTTTTACTCTGATGCTCAGGCTGGAGTCCAGTGGCATGATCTCGACTCACTGCAACCTCTGCCTCCTGGGCTCAAGCCATTCTCCTGCCTCAGCATCTGAATAGCTGGGACTACAGGCGCTCGCACCGTGCCCAGCTAATTTTTTGTGTATTAATAGAGATGGGGTTTCACCATGTTGACCAGGCTGGCTATGTACTACGTTTTCTATTTCTAGTAGTATTTCTCTTATAACTTCCTTATGTTTATTGATTTTTGTCTTCCTCCACTCCCCACTAGAATGTAAGCTCTCTGAGGACAAGGATTTTAATTTTTTTGTTCATTGGAATCTTAAAATGGCTATATTTCCTAAATAGCCAGAATATAACTGCTTACAGAGTAGGCAGTTAATAAATATTTACTCAACTGATAGGTTTTTTAGAGAACAGCTTCAACATGAAGAATGAAGTCAACTAGGCCTCATCTGAGACCTCAGTAGCTAAATAATAGTAAGGACATTACAGCTCATATCTTTATGGACCTAGAAACTACAGAGTAAAAACTGAATCTTGGTTTTGAAGGATATTAGTTTTATTAATAAAGTAGAATTTGCCTACCATAGCAGTGGCTACAGAAGGAGCTCATTGACTTGAAAGATGACAGAAATCTAAAGCATGTCTGGAATTTACAAAGGTAGCCCATTGACTTGAGACTATTAGTATGTCGGTATATCAGGTTAGAGCTTGAAATTCCCTTATCTTCTTTTAAAGATGAATTGTGCACATCAATTGACTATGTATACACTAGACTGTAGTAGGAAGGATAATAGAAAGTCTGGGAAATTCTGGGGAAGTCTTGGTAGCTGCACATTGCTTTATCTATTTGAATGCCCATAGAATTTTTTCCTTACCTTTTTTGGAAGTTCAGTGACTTTACTAGGATAATGATCATTCAGAATCAGTATTGTTTGTGACACATTGTGCACTTTGTAGTTTAGGTGTTTATTTTAGACAAGATGTTTTTGATAAATATTTCTGTATACTGTTTCTTTTCTATTTGTTTTCTTCTTTAGGAACACTGATTATGTATATTTTGTATTGCTTTTTCCTGTTATTGATATCAGTATCCTTTTCTTATATTGTTTTATAATTTTCAAAATTGTTATTTTTGTATTTCGAGATTTTATCTACCACCTTCTTAATTTGAGTTATATTTTATTTGTTGAACTTCTAGCTATTTGGAGATTTATACATAATTTTATGGTATTAGTTTATAGTTTAAATCCATTGTGATCAGCATGTATACTGTATATGATTTCAGCCTTTTTCATTTTACTTAGACTTGCTTTTATGTTCTTATAGTATGTCTTGGTGAATGTGTATTCTGCTGTTGTTGGGTGGGGTGTCCTACAAATGTCAGTTAGGCCAAATTGATTCATAGTAGTGTTTTTGTTTTTAATTCTTTACTTACGTTCTATTTGTTTTATCAATTCCCCTGAGAGGAGTATTGAAATCTTCAGGTTTTCGATTTGTCTATTCCTGTTTTCAGTTATGTATTTTTTAAAATGTATGTATTTTGGACATCTGTAGTGCCTACAAACTTAATTAACCATGTTATCATTATGAAAAAGTCTCTCTATATCCATGGTTACAGTCTTTGTTCCAAAGTTTACTTTGTCTAATATTAATGCATGACTTTTTTAATTAGAATTGTGTGCTGTTTCTTTTGCTCATTCGTTTACTCCTTCATGCTCCTATCCCCTTTATTTTTAACCTATCTACTTTATATTTAAAGTGGATATATAGTTGGCCTTTTTTTTTTTCAATATAATCTGAGCATCTTTTCCTTGAATTGGTATGCTTAAGTGTTTGAGACTTAACATAATACTGTATTTTGGGGTTTAGTTCTAGTATCTTGCTGTTTGTTTTCTAGTTATCCCATCTATTGTTTGTTTTCTTTTTTTCTTTTCCCAACTTTATTTAGATTGATTCCATTTCATCCTCTCTATTTCATTCTTATTCCACTCTGTCTCCACTATTGCCTTTATTAGTTTTACTTTTTAGTTTTATGGCTTTAGTTGTCCTTGGTTTTATAGTTTACATCTTTTACTTATCACAGCTATCTTCAAATAATGTTATTCTGTGTCATACATTGTGTAAGAACCTCCATTTCCCTCTTCCTGTCCTTGGCTATTGGCATTATGCATTCTACTTTTACATATGTTATAAACTCTGAACTATGTTGTTATGATTTTTGCTTTAAACAGTTAATTCTTAATCTTGTTAGAAGATGAGAATGTTTCTTTCTTCGTCTTCTTCTTCTTTTTTTTTATAATTCACCCATATATTTACCATTCCCAGCACTCTTCACATTTCTTTGTGTAGAGCCACAAATATTTCCATCTGGTATCACATTCATTTAGCCTGAAGAATTTTCTTTAACATTTTTTATAGTACAGATATGCTGGTGAGGAATTCTTCCCAGTGTTTAGTCATAAAAAAGCTCTTTTGCTAACATTTTTAAAAGATTTTTTTTCTGAATTTTGGATTCTAGGCTGACTGTTTTTCTTTTTTCTTTCTGCATTTCAGTCATGTTACTCTGTTGTCTTCTGTTGTGCATGATTTCTGATGAGGAGTCTGCTTTCATTTTCTAGCTTTGTTTCTTTACATGTGATATGTTTTTCTCCTTAACACTAGTTTTCAGCAATTTGGTTATAATGTGCCTTGCTATGTTTTTAATTCTCTTCTGCTTGGGGTTTGTTGAACTTCTGGGATATTTGGGTTTATAGTTTTCTTCAAATTGCTTGATAGTGTCCCACATCCCACATCCCATTAAAGCTTTGTTCAGTTATTTTAGTCTCTCTCTCTCTCTCTCTTTTTTTTTTTTTTTTTGAGATGGAGTCTCTCTCTGTCGCCCAGGCTGGAATGCAGTGGCATGATCTCAATCTGGGCTTACTGCAGTCTCCGCCTCCTGAGTTCAAGCAATTCTCCTGCTTCAGGCTCCTGAGTAGCTGGGATTACAGGCATGCGCCACCACGCCCAGCTGATTTTTGTATTTTTAGTAGAGACGGGATTTCACCATGTTGGTCAGGCTGGTCTCAAGCTCCTGACCTTGTGATCCACCCGCCTTGCCTTGCCAAAGTGCTGGGATTACAGGCGTGAGCCCCCGCGCCGGGCCTGTTTTAGTGTTTTATCTTTCCTGGTCCTCAATTTCCTGGGAACTCCTCAGAGACTAATCAGCTAGTGGGAGAAGAGAGGGAGGCGTTTATTGCTACATTTTCGTCTTCTGCATGTATGATTGCAAAGTAGTTTGCTGGTGTCTCATGCTGTGCATGGTGGCTTTAGGCAATGCAAATGAAACTGTGCATTGAATTGGTCTCCATAGCAGTGGCCAGAATATGAGGTAGGGTGAGAAGCTTTTTAGGTGATATACAAGAGATGTTCTGTACTCTCTGTGTGTGGTTACAGTTGGGAAAATGACAAATGATGGAGGGTTTGTGAGGTTGAGGAAAGAGCAGGTTACAGTCTACTGTAGTAGCATCCTGATTTTTTTTGTATCTATCTTTTGTTTTATTGTTCTATTTTATCTTGCACGCTTAATTAACCTTCAGTATAAACTTGTTGCTCACAGACATTGAAATGTTTCCTTACTTTGAGGCTTTGTTATTTAGAAAATTTAATTACATAATTCACTTTATTCATAGACAAAACCAAATGAATAAGGGATCAACAAATTAGATATTCCAGGGCAGGAATTTTAAAAATGATTTTCCATGTTACTATCAAGTAGAGTCTGCATATAATGGAAATACTTCATAAATACTTCTGAGAGAAAGGATTAGGATAGAGGGCTGTGGATCAGGTTGCCTGGATTTAAATTCTAATTTTTCCTTTTCTTAGTAGTATGACATTTGATACCTTAATATATCTGTGTGTGTCTTGGTTTTCCCATTTGAAAAACTAGTATAATGATAGTACCTCCCTCATAGAGTTATTATGGCAGGATTCAACGTGTTAATAGATAAAAGAAATCTAGAACAATGCAGATTTGCTAGTAAATCCTTTCTAAGTGTTAGCAAGCACTATTTTTATTTTTACTTAGAATGATTGTCTTGATTATGTAGTAATTGCTTGAACAATATATGTGTAGGTGAATATGTGCGTATGGACATCATTCTAGTTTGTATTTTTATATTTTATTATTCAGAGTTCCTGAAATAGTGAAACTTAAAGTTAGCAGAATTGCATATCTGTTTTGTTTAATCAAATTTTAAAATACTTTGGATGTATACCCTTTCTTCCCTTGCAACCTAAGTCATTTAGTATTTTGTTGTCTGTAAATGCTCTTTACTCTATTGTGATTCTTTCTGTTTTCTTGTGCAGGACCAAAAGATCTCAGATTGCTATAACTGAAGGTATATTTGAACTTCCAAATCTCACAATTCAAGCTACAAGAGCACAGACACTTCTCTTGCAAGCAATATATCAAAGTTGGTCTCATCTTGGAAATGTCAGCTCTTCCGCAGTGAATGAAGCTTTGATAAATGAAGTCTTCCTAAGTATAGGTAAGAGCACAATCTTTTTGATAAGTATATGGAAAATTTGTGTTAGAGGCAACTAATATTTTATTATGAAAATCATATGTCTAGTAAGGTCAACTTAAATTGTAATATGTTTCTGTGAATGTAGATATTTATAGTTTATGCTTAAAATCCAGATTATGAGTTAAGCCATCCAGTTTTATTTCCTCGTACCTATTTCTGCATGTGTTTCATAATTGCAAAAGATTATTTTTCACCAGCTTCTTGTATAATTTACACTTTGGATAACTTTTGAGGGTATCAATGTATGTGTTTGAAATGATAACCCAATTATAAGTACAGTAGTTTTTATTATACTGGTAAAATGAAATAAATTCTTACTTGTAATACTTGGTTAGTTTGGTAAACAGATTTTTTTTGTGTGTGTGTTTGAAAAGTATTAATCTGACACCCTTAATGAGTTAATTAACTACTAAAAATACAAATTTCTGCTTTGATGTCACTATAAGAGATATCTTCTTCTTATCACTCAGTTTGCATGTAAATAAAAAATTATAGAAGCTTTTAAAAGTTGGTTCAGTTCAAAATAATAATGTTATGTTTGTCAGTAACATGAAAGTAGTTTTAAAGGTTATAATTTAAGTGTAATTATGCTTAAAGTAACATTATTTTATTTTAATTTATCTGTTAAAATAAAGCGACTTTTGTTCTTATATGATGCTTTTGAAGGTTTTAATTTCAGACCTGACATACAAATTAGAGTTTTCTTTTTTGGCCTACCCATTAACTAATGTAAAATACAGGTTGATTATCCCTTATCCAAAGTGCTTGGTACCAGAGTGATTCAAATTTCAGATTTTTTTCAGATTTGGAATATTTGCCCTTACATAATGAGATATACTGGAGATGTAACTCAAGTCTAAATATGAAATTCATTTGCATTTCATTTACATCTTATACACATCATCTGAAGGCGATTTTATACAATATTTTTAATAATTTGTGTGACTTAATCACATGAGGTCAGGTGTGGAATTTTCTACTTGGGTCATGTCAGTGCCTAAAGAGTTCTGAATTTTGGAGCATTTCAGATTTGGGGTTTTCAAATTAGGGATGCTCAAGTTGTAGTAGTTCTGGTACTGGCTTTTAGCATTATATAAAGAATAACAAGATAAATGATGCAGTAGGCTAAAGGTTCTTCACTTGGAGCTTATGAAAGGACTTAGAGTTTTCTGAATCCTTGGAAGTGGTATGCAAATTTTATTGTGTGTATAAACACACACACAGACATACATATTTGTATCCTCTATTTGAATTGAACTTACTGCTCCTAACTGAAACTTTGTACCCTTTGAACAGCATCTTCTTATTACATACCAACCCCCACTCCATTCTGCCTACGTTTGGTAACCACCATTCTACTCTAACCACCATTCTACTCTCTACTTCTGTGACTTTGACTTTTTTAGATACCACATTTAAGTGAGATTCTGCAGTACCTGGCTTATTTCACTTAGTATAATGTCCCCCAGGTTCAACTGTGTTGTCTTAAACGACAGACTTTCCTTCTTTTTTTAAGGCAGAATAGTAATCTATTGTGGATATATGCCATATTTTCTTTATCCACTCATCCCTTGATGGATGCTTATACTGATTCCATATCTTGGCTATTGCACAGTGAACATGGGTGTGCAGATATCTCTCTAATATGATTTCATTTTCTTTGGACATATACCCAGAAGTGGGATTGCTGGATCATATGCTAGTTATACTTTTAGATTTTTGAGGAACTTCTATACCGTTTTCCATAATGGTTGTACTAATTTTCTTTTTTCTTTTCTTTTCTTTTTGTTTTTTTGAGATGGAGTCTTGCTCTGTTGCCAGGCTGGAGTGCAGTGACACGATCTCGGCTCACTGCAACATCTGCCTCCCAGGTACAAGTGATTCTCCTGCCTCAGCCTCCTGAGTAGCTGGGACTACGGGTGTGCGCCAACACGCCCAGCTAATTTTTTGTGTTTTTAGTAGAGATGGGGTTTCACCATGTTGGCCAGGATGGTCTCTATCTCTTGACCTCATGATCCGCCTGCCTCAACCTCCCAAAGTGCTGGGATTACAGGCGTGAAGGTTGTACTAATTTTCATTCCCACCGATGGTATTCTCTTTTTCTCCACATTCTTGCTAACACTTATCTTTCATCATTTTGAAAATGGCCATTCTAACAGGTATGTAGTTATATCTCATTGTGAATTTAATTTACATTTCTCTAGTAATCAATGATGTTGAGTATGTTTTCATAAAGTTGTTGGTCATTTGTATGAACCATTTAGATGTTGGCCATTTGCATTGTTCGTTTGTCACCATTTGTCATCTGTCGGCCATTTGTCACCTTTTGAGAAATGTCTGTTCAGGTCCTGTGCCCATTTTAAAATTGCTTATTGTTTTCTTATTATTGAGTTGAGTTCCTTAGATATTTTGGATAACAACTCTTTATCAGAGGGATGGTTTGCAAATTTTTCTCGCAGTTTCTGTGTTCTTCCTTCATTCTATTGTTTCTTTTGCTGTGCAGAACTTTTTGTTTAATGCAGTTCCATTTTTCTGTTATTGCTTTCATTTCCTGTGCTTTCAGGGTTATAGTCAATGCCCAGACCAATGAAGCTTTGTCCGTAAGTTTCTTCTAGTAGATTTACAGCTTCAGGTCTTATATTTAAGTCTTTAATCCCTTCTGAATTGGTTTTTCCTCATGGTGTTAGATAAGGATTCAATCTCATTGTTCTGCATGTAGATATCCAGTTTTCCCAGCAGCATCTATTGAAGAATCTGTTCTTTCCCCATTGTATATTCTTGGCATCTTCATCAAAAATCAATTGTCCATAAATGTGTGAGTTTCTTTTGGATTCTGTCTTGTTTTGTAGGTTGATGTGTCTGTCTTCATGCCAGAACCATGCTGTTTTGATTGCTATAGCTTTTTAGTATAAAGTCAGATAGTGTGATTTTTTCAGCTTTATTCTTTTTTGTTTAAGATTGCTTTGGTTCTTTGAGGTATTTTATTCCATATGAATTTATGGTTTTTTTTTATTATTTCTGTGAAAAATGACATTGGAATTTTGGTAGGGGTTGCATTGAATCTGTAGATTGCTTTGGGTAACGGACATTTTGACATTAATTCTCTCAGTTCAGTAGAACAGGACACCTTTCCATTTATTTTTTATTTTTTTATTTTTTTTAGGTTTTTTTTTTTTATCAGTGTGTTATACTTTTCAGTATATAGATCTTTCATATCGTGGTTACATTTATATCTATGTATTTTGTTTTGCTATTATAAATGGGATTGTTTTCCCAACTTCTTTTATGGATAGTTTTAGTTTTGGACATGTTAATGCATAAAATGGTACTGATTTTTACATGTTGATTTTGTAATCGACATCTTTACTGAATTCACTTATCAGTTCTAAAAGTTTTTGGATGGAGTCTTTAGGGATTTGTTTTTTTGTTTTTTTTTTTTTGAGTTGGAGTCTCCCTCTGTCACCCAGGCTGGAGTGCAGTGGTGTGATCTTGGCTCACTGCAACCTCCATCTCCTGGGTTTGTAACTGGGATTACAGGCACGTCACCACACCCGGGTAAGTTTTTTGTATTTTTAGTAGAGATGGGGTTTCACCATATTGGTCAGGGTGGTCTTGAACTCCTTACCTCAAGTAATTCACCCACCTTGTCCTCCTACAATACTGGGGTTACAGGTGTGAGCCACCATGCCTGGCCGGGATTTTTACATATAAGATCATATTGTCAACAAGTAGAGACAATTTAACTTCTTTCTTTTCTATTACAATACCTTTTACTTCTTCCTCTTGGTTAGTTTTTCTGAATAAGACTTCCAGTACGGTGTGGAAAAGAAGTAGTGAGAGTGAGCATTCTTGTCAGGTCACTGTTCTTTAAAGATTTCAACATTTCACTCTTCCATATGATGTTAGCCATGGGCTTGTTCTATATGTCCTTTATTGTGTTTAGGTACATTCCTTCTATACCTAATCTGTTAGTAGTTTTGATCATGAAAGGCTGTTGAATTTTGTCAGATGCTTTTTCTGCATCTATTGGGATGATGATATGACTTTTGTCCTTTATTTTGTTAATGTGGTGTGTCATATTTATTGAGTTATATTTGTCAAACCATCCTTGCATCCCATGGATAAATACCACTGTATCATGGCAAAAGATTATTTTAATGTGTTGTTGAATTTCATTTAATATTTTGTTAAGAATTTTTACATCTATGTTCACCAGAGATATTGGTCTGTAAGTTTGTTTTCTTGCAGTGCCCTTTTCTGGCTTTGGTATGAAGGTAATGCTAGCCTTCTAAAATGAGTTTGAAATTGTTCTCTCTTCAGATTTTTGGAAGAGTTTGAGAAGTGATCAATGTTAGTGGTTCTTTAAATGTCTAGTAGAATTCATCCAGTCCAGAACTTTTCTTTGATGGGGACTTGTTGTTACTGATTCACTCTTCTTACTCATTATTGGTCTACTTGTATTTTCCATTCTTTCGTGATTGAGTCTTGATAGGTTAAAATGTGTCTAGGAATTTATTAATTTCTTTTAGCTTATCCAATCCATTGGTGTAGCGTTGTTCATAGTAGCCGCTTATGATGAGTCTACATATTTCCATTGTTTCTATCAGCTGTAATCTCTCCGCTTTTATTTTTAATTTTATTTATTTGAGCATGCTCCTTTTTCTTCATCTATTGAAGGGTTTATCTTGTCAAAATCCAACTCTTATTTTATTTTGAAAATTGTTTTCCCAGTCTCTGTGTATTTCTGTTTTGATATTTGTTATTTTCTTTCTCCTGCTGACTTTAGACCTTTTTCTAGTTCCTTGAAGTATAATGTTTGATTATTTATTTGAAATACTTGTTTTTTTATTTAGGCATGTATTGCTGTAATCTTCTTTCTTAGAACTACTTCAGCTGCATTTCATAGGTTGTGTATTTTGTGTTTCCATTTTCATTTGTCTCAAAATACTTTATGATTTCATCTTTACCTGTTGGTAATTTAGGAACATGTTGTTTGATTTTCACATATTTGTGATTTTCCCCAAGATTAATTTTTGGGGTGGTGAAAATATTCTGTAATTATATAGTTGTGATGGGATTCATAACCTTGCATTAGGTTGATACAAAAGTAATCACCATTAATTTGAATGGCAAAAAACACGATTACATTTGCACCTACCTAATATATATGGTAAAATCCACTTAATTACACATTTTGAAAAAATGAGGGTTATGTTATATGAATTTCGTCTTCAAAAAATGTTTTAATTTGATGATTATTTAAGTAGACTATGTTATTGCCAATCTTGTGGCCATTATTTTATATGGATTTACTATTCAAAATCTTACCTTTTGGTGCTAGTCCATCTATAAGTTAACTCTACAGTAACATCTTCCTTGGCATTAGCACTTATCACTGTCTGAAACTGTCTAATTCATTTATTTGTTTATTTGCTAAATTTCTATTTCCTGTGATGTTTTCTTCAGAGTATTTTTTGATTTATTGTCTCACAATATTAATGTATTTTAAAATTTAAAATTTTATTTTGTTAATTGGCTTAGATAGCCTGAACATTCATATTAGTAAGCTCATGAAATTATTTGCTTTTATAATTTTTTTTCCTAGCCAAACCTATTCCATTTTTACTTTTCTGAATTTATAAAATGGACTGTGCTATGAAAAAGCGTTTTATTTGAAATTTCCTTTTCTACAAATATTCTGTGTTTAAAAGAATGCTGGCATATGTATTGAAAAATTCGTCAGGCAAGTGACAANTTTACTTTTCTGAATTTATAAAATGGACTGTGCTATGAAAAGCGTTTTATTTGAAATTTCCTTTTCTACAAATATTCTGTGTTTAAAAGAATGCTGGCATATGTATTGAAAAATTCGTCAGGCAAGTGACAACAGATTGTTATTTGTAACCTGATGTTCTGTCATTTAGAAACCTAAAATTAGTGGAACTAATTTTTGCATAGTGAGGAGTTGAAGAAATTAGAATGATGTTAAGACGTTTCTTTGCCAAATAATTTTATTTTTATCAAATGAAATACCTACAAAATTTATAACAGATTAAAGAGAAACCATCAGCTAAGACAGTTTTAAAAGCCAGATTTCCAGGTGGCCAGTTTTCTTGTCTTCGCCCTCACGCCCCCCCACAAAAGAAAACCTCTTTCTGTGCTTTGTATTCTTACTGAGTGCTTAAAGGATTGTGCCTTCAAATAGTTCTATCTAAAGATCCAGGAAATGTATATGTCTATAGGGTGTAAAGTTTTAGCATTTTATTGTTTTGCATCTGAGGACTCTCATTACACAGTACTTAGCACTGTTAAGCTTTGTTTAATATGTTTTGTGTAAGTATGTGATCCTTTGCTTTACAACTAGTTTCCATTTCCCGCATTAATAAAGAGATTATACAAGTTGTGTACATTTTTGGATCTCTCAGACTTAGGTTCTGATAATGTGTGAAAGAAGAACTATTATCATTATTATTATTATTATTATATTTTTTGAGATGGAATCTCGCTCTGTCACCCAGGCTGGAGTGCAGTGGCGCGAACTTGGCTCACTGCAGGCTCCATCTCCTGGGTTCATGCCATTTTCCTCCCGAGTAGCTGGGACTACAGGTGCCCGCCACCATGCCCAGCTAAGTTTTTGTATTTTTAGTAGAGATGGAGTTTCATCATGTTAGTCAGGATGCTCTCGATCTCCTGACCTTGTGATCCGCCCACCTCGGCCTCTCAAAGTGCTGGGATTACAGGCATGAGCCACCGCACCCAGCCCAGAACCATTATTTTTAAAGTCTACGTTTGACTGTACACCACCTTTCATCATAATCTCATGCCTCTAGCCTACCCTCCTACTTGCTGTCTTAATTCATATTATTGATAGTTACCTACCAGCAATATCCAGTTTTTTCCTGTGTATGGCTTTTTCTTCTATCTGGAACCCAATTCTGTTTGATTACATTCTCCTACATTTTCCTCTCTTTGAGTACTAGTTTTATTTTGACATTAGTCTTTTTCCTTGAATTTAACACTATGCTAATTACAGTCTACTTGTACTTCAGAAAAATTACATTCTCTTCCACATTCCTACCATTTTTTCAGGTATTCTCCCCTCCTCCATGTCAGAAATATTTTATTCTTTCTTTTCCTTTCCCTTCCTTCTGTTAAGTTTTTAAAAACAGTTTTATTTAGATAAAATTTTTGTACCACACTATTTATTCCTTTTCAGGTATGTAGTTTAGTGGCTTTTAATATATTCACAGAGTTGTGTATCCATTACCATAATCAATTTTAGAACATTTCCAGCATCCCTGAATGAAGCCTTGCATTCCTTAGCTATCACTCCTGGAGCTTCCCATTTTCCCAGCAATAGGCAAATACTAATCTACTTTTTGTCTGTATGCATGTGCCTATTGTGGACACTTCATATAAATGAATTACATAAAATGCAGTTCTTTGTGACTGCATATTAGTGCATTTTTCCACTTAGCATACTATTTCAAAGTTTGCTCATATTATAGCATATGTCAGTGCTCATTCCTTTTTAATTGCCAAATAGTATTCCATTTTATCCATGTACCATATTTTGTTAATTCATTAATCAGTTGATGGACCTTTGCATTATTTCTACCTCTGACTATTGTGAATAATGTTGCTTTGAACTTTCAAGTACAGGTCTTTTTGTGTGTGTGTGTGTGTGTGTGTATATGTATGCTTTTATTTCTTTTGTGTATATATACCTATGCATATAATTGCTGGGTCATATGGTAATTTTATTTGTAACCTTTTGAGGAGCTGCCAGACTGTTTTCCAAAACAGCTGTGTCATTGTACTTTCCATTGGCAATGTGTGATGGTTCTAATCTCTCCACATCCTTATCATATTGTTATCTGTCTTTTGTGTTCCAGCCATCATTGTAGGTGTGAAGTGGCATCATTATGGCTTTCCTTTTCGTTTCCCTCATGGCTAATGATGTCGAGTATCTTTTCATGTATTTATTAGCTATTTATATCTCTTCTATGGAGAAATTTTTCAAATCCTTTGCTTATTTTAAGATCTGCCTCTTTTATCTTTTACTTTTAAATCGTGAGAATTCTTTATATATTTTAGATAAAAGTTTCCTATCAGATATGGTTTGCAAATGTTTCCTGTAATTTTGTGGGTTATCTTTTTACTTTTTTGATGGTGACTTTAGTCTGAGTTTTCTCATTACCCTCAAGTACATCTTCTTTACATTGGACCTTGTTATCATTTAGAAATGGTTTATCCCTTTGATACTGATATAGATTCTTTGTCATCATCATTACTTTTAGTCCTTTTATTTTTTTCATTTTATTAATATCACAGAATCCTTTTTGGTCTTACTCTTTAGCTTCATTCCCATTGGCCAACATTATCTATGATGCTATAATTTTAGAGTATTTTTTTCCTTTCTCTGTTTATCTTTGTTTTCTCCATGCCTATTCTGTCATTTCTGTTTGCAAATAAGAAATGTGTATATGTTTCACTTTTACTACCACCAAAATAACAGTATCTGACCTGAATTAAACTGTTACTGATGTTTGATAATTCTTATAAAATGCATGTATATAATTGAGTTCCTATTTTTACCATTTCTTTCATTATAAATTATGGTTTATTACCGAGTTTTGAAATCAACTTCCTTGATTACTACTAAGAATTTGAAAAGACTAGAATAGAAACTTTGTGCCTCAGTCTTCTCATTCTAAATGTTGGACTAATGTGCCACAAAAGCAGTAACAAATTTAACTTCAAGCATCAAAACTGCAAAGTGCTTTTAGTGAGAAAAGTTTTTCTTTGATAAGTGCTATATCACAAAAGTGTTGAATCAGTCACTAATTTCTATTTTGTGAATGAGTTTAAGAGGCTTTAGGAGAATATCTGTGAATGTTGAATTATGTTTTATAATGCTGCAATGATGAATCCTTCTTCCTCAGCTCTTGCAAAAATCAAATTAAAAGTATATTAAAATAAAAAAATGTTATATGCTAGTGCTTGCTAGGGATTTGATTTTGTGCATTGAATTTTATTAATCTTTATGTTACATATAAATACTGGTTTAGTGTCTTACTATCTCTGTTGCATATTATTTTTACTTTTCAACTATTGACACTTAGGAAAGATCACTGAATTGGAGTGTGAAGACTTTCTCAATAACTATATGTATGACTAAATAAAGGTCAGTTTGTTTCATTAAGTTTTAGTTAATTTTCTCATCTATAAAATGATGAAAATATGTTTATAGCTGGTCATAGAGTTCTTGCGAATGCCAAATATATTATTGTCTGGGGGCTTAATCTGTTGTTCTTGTCCTAGACATAGAACTTGCTGGAATCCTCCATCTGAAGATATTACCTATGAAAGTTGTTCTAGGATATAAAGTTCTTGGAGACTGAGATAACACCAGTCAGAATTGGAGTCTAGGTGATCCGTTGTTTTAGTTACAAGGATGATAGAGTGAAGGTAAATTCAAAGAGTAAACCAAGAAAGAAAATAGGATAATGAATAGATATTGATGAGAGAAGAATAAAATTCAAGACATTGGTTAGGTCTAGCTGTTTGAACTTAGTGAAGAAAGTATACATTTGTGCCCCATTAATGTAGCTATTTACAAGAGGCCTCACTAGGCTCACAGAAACGTATGAAGAACTAAATATTTTCAGTTCTACAGATTCCCAAGGGGAGGGAGTCAATAAACCTGTGAATGGATGTGACAATGCAATGGGATATCTAGAAGAAATGGATAAATTCCTGGACACATACACCCTCCAAAAACTAAGCCAGAAAGAAGTCAAATCCCTGAATAGACCAATAACAATTTCTGAAATTAAGGCAGTAATTAACAGCCTACCAATCAAAAAAAGCCCAGGACCAGATGGATTCACAGTTGAATTCTACCAAAGGTACGAAGAAGAGCTGGTACCATTCCTTCTGAAACTATGCTAAATAACAGAAAAATAGGGACTCCTCCCTAACTCATTTTATGAGGCCAGCGTCATCCTGATACCAAAACCTGGCAGAGACACGACAAAAAAAATTGGTCGCAGTGGCTCACGCCTGTAATCCCAGCACTTTGGGAGGCTGAGGCGGGCAGATCATGAGGTCAGGAGATTGAGACCATCTTGGCTAATACGGTGAAACCCTGTCTCTACTAAAAAAAATACAAAAAATTAACCGGGCATGGTGGCAGGCACCTATAGTCCCAGCTACTCTGGAGGCTGAGGCAGGAGAATAGCGCGAACCCAGCAGGTGGAGCTTGCAGTGATCAGAGATCGCGCCATTACACTCCAGTCTGGGTAACGGAGCGAGACTCTGTCTCCAAAAAAAAAAAAAAAAAAAAAAAAAAAAAAAAATTTCAGGCCAATATTCCTGATGAACTTCCATGTGAAAATCCTCAATAAAATACTGGCAAACCAAATCCAGCAGCACATCAAAAAGCTTATCCACCATGATCAAGTTGGCTTCATCCCTGGGATGCAAGGCTGGTTCAATGTAATGCAAGTCAATAAACGTAATCCATCACATGAAGAGAACCATTGACAAAAACCACAAGATTATCTCAATAGATGCAGAAAAGGCCTTCAATGAAATTCAACACCCTTTAATCTAAAAACTCTCGATAAACTAGGTATTGATGGAACGTATCTCAAAATAATAAGAGCTACTTACGACAAACTCACAACCAGTATCATACTGAATGGGCAAAAGCTGGAAGCATTTCCTTTGAAAACTGGCACAAGAAAAGTATGCCCTCTCTCAGCACTCCTATTCAACACAGTATTGGAAGTTCTGGCCAGGGCAATCAGGCAAGAGAAAGAAATAAAGGTATTCAGATGGGAAGAGAGGAAGTCAAATTGTCTCTTTTTGCAGATGACATGACTGTATATTTAGAAAACCCCATCGTCTCAGCCCAAAATGTCCTTAAGCTGATAAACAACTTCAGCAAAGTCTCAGGATACAAAATCGATGTGCAGAAATCACAAGCATTCCTATACACCAATAATAGACAAACAGCCAAATCATGAGCAAACTCCTATTCACAATTGCTACAAAGAGAATAAAATACCTAGGGATACAACTTACAAGGGATGTGAAGGACCTCTTCAAGGAGAGCTACGAACCATTGCGCAAGGAAATAAGAGAGGACACATACAAATGGAAAATCATTCCATGTTCATGGATAGGAAGAATCAATATCATGAAAATGGCCATACTGCCCACAGTAATTTATAGATTCAATATATCCCCATCAAGCTACCACTGACATTCTCCACAGAATTGGCAAAAACTACTTTAAATTTCGTATGGAACCGAAAAAGAGCCTGTATAGCCAAGACAGTCCTAAACAAAAAGATCAAAGCTGGAGGCATCACAGTACCTGACTTTAAAATATACTAAAAGGCTACAGTAACCAAAACAACATGGTACTGGTACCAAAACAGATATATCGAACAATGGAACAGAACAGAGGCCTCAGAAATAACACCACACATCTACAACCATCTGATCTTTGACAGACCTAACAAAAACTAGCAATGGGGAAAGGATTCTCTGCTTAATAAATGGTTTTGGGAAAACTGACTAGCCATATGAAGAAAACTGAAACTGGATCCCTTCCTTACATCTTATACAAAAATTAACTCAAGATGGATTAAAGACTTAAATGTAAGGCCTAAACCCACAAAAACCCTAGAAGAAAACCTAGGCAATACCATTCAGGGCATAGTCACAGGCAAAGACTTCGTGACTAAAACACCAAAAGGAATGGCAACAAAAGCCAAAATTGACAAATGGAATCTAATCAAACTAAAGAGCTTCTCTGCACAGCAAAAGAAACTATCATCAGTGTGAACAGGCAGCCCACAGAATGGGAGAAAATTTTTGTAATCTGTCCACCTGACAAAGGTCTAATATTCAGAATCTACAAGGAACTTAAACACATTTACAAGAAAAAAAAAATACCATGAAAAAGTGTGCGAAAGATATGAACAAACACTTCTCAAAAGAAGACATTTGTGTGGCCAAGAAACAGAAAAAAAGCTCATCATCACTAGTCATTAGAGAAATGCAAATAAAAACCACAGTGAGATACCATCTCATGTAAGTTAGAATGGCGATCATTAAAAAGTCAGGAAACGAGATGCTGGAGAGGATGTGGAGAAATAGAAATGCTTTTACACTGTTGGTGGGAGTGTAAATTTGTTTAACCATTGTGGAAGATAGTGTGGCAATTCCTCAAGGATCTAGAACCAGAAATACCATTTGACCCAGCAATCCCATTACTGGGTATATACCCAAAGGATTATAAACCATTCTACATAAAGACACATGCATTTGTATGTTTATTGCAGCACTATTCACAATAGCAAAGACTTGGAACCAACCCAAATGTCCATCAATGATAGACTGGATAAAGAAAATGTGGCACATATACACCATGGAATACTATGCAGCCATAAAAATGGATGAGTTCATGGTTTTTGCAGGGAGATGGATGGAGCTAGAAACCATCATTCTCAGCAAATTAGCACAGGAACAGAAAACCAAACACCACATGTTCTCACTCATAAGTAGGAGCTGAACAGTGGGAACACATGGACACAGGGAGGGGAACATCACACACTGGGGTCTGTCGGGGGTTGGGGGGCTAGGGGAGGGATAGCATTAGGAGAAATGCCTAATGTAGATGATGGGTTGATGGGTGCCGTAAACACCATGGCATGTGTATACCTTTGTAACAAAACTGTATGTTATGCACATGTATTCCAGAACTTAAAGTAGAATAATAATAATAAAAAAATGAAACTTTATACTTTCATTTAGTTTTCACATACTTTACAGCTGTCTGCTTAGCGTTTTTCATCTAGTGAGCTGTATAATGTAAGGACTGGATAACATTAAATTTACTTGGATAGACTGAGTTGGCTCACCTATTTTAGATTGATATTTCTCATTTATTAATTTCATTGGCTTCTTACCAGGAATATTGTTGTTGGCAGGTTATATATCCTTTTATACAGATGGGAACATTTATGCTTAGAACAATTTAGTGTTTTTCTTAAATATCATCCCACAGCTATTCACTGACTAAGTCATTTTTTGAAGCCAGGCCTTGGAATTTTCTGTTACTATTACGTCTGCAATACCAAACTACCTCTGGTAAATGAGATCAGATAAAGTGTGTTACTTCATTAGAAAATACTAATGAAATTATAGCAAATATTGGAAATGTAATTAAAATAATATAAAGGATAAAGTAGAGATTAAACTTTGAGCTAATACGTATTATTAATCAGGTTATTGAATTATATATTTTTGTTATTCGTGTTTCTGATGGCTCTTAAATCATAGAAATTCTAACCCTGTCTTTTTGCGAGAGGCTTAAATATAAAGTCACACATGGCTTTGGTTTTGCTCTGGAAAACAAGGACTTGCTACCACTTTTCCTTGTTCAGAAGCTCATTATTTTGTTGACAGTGTAGTTCCATTAATCTGGTATTTGCAGGGAAATAACTTACAGACTTTAAAATCTGTGCTAAAGGTGATCAAATGGACATTCGAATCCCTCATTTAAGTTATGTCTTAATGTTAAAATAAAAATCTACTTTCCAGAAAGTAACTGCTAAAGTATTTTATGCAAGATTTCATGTGGGATACCTTAATGGTTGAATAATAAATTTTACCTCATAAAAATGAAATTCAATAATACAGTAGCTTTCTCAGCTCAGTAGCATCTGGTCTATTCTCATGAGAGCCAATATTTTCCAACTCATTAGGATCATGTCGTTCTGTATGTCGTCAACATTGACTTAGCCAAGCTACCTTTACTTACATAACTGCCAAACTATTAAATAGGTCTCTTGTGGAGTGAAGTCAAATATTCCTCTTACTTTACTTCTGCCTTAGAAGAGGGGAAGAAAATGTACATACTGTAACATTTAAACATCTGGTCTAAAACCACATCACTGTAACTCTGAATAAAGTTACGGAGGAATTCTTCCCAGGTGTGCATATAAAAAGGATTTTGGAGTTGTTGAATAGTTCTTTAATCACTTAGGAAAAAGATTGAGGTAAATTGGTATGCTTTTCTATTCCTCTGTTTTCAGACTACTTCCCCCAATCCCACCATGTCTGCTAAATATTTCTAATGTGTTCTAAGATATATATTTTTGAGATGTTATAAAATTTTCTTGCCAGATACAGGTATTGGCTATACATTTATTCTTGCCTTAAAAAAAATGAATTGAGTTAGATTCATATTGAGAACTACCAATAAGACCTCTTGATATTTAAATTGGAGTAAAAGACATTAATTTTGTGATTCTTGTGAGTTTTAAGGTGTCCCCATATGCACTTTGAATAATATGAATATTTATTGAATTTAAAGTTTCCATTTTACTACAGCTCATGTCCAGGTATTGACAGCTCATTTATAGAATATGTGGTCCTTATTAAGAAGTGAGTAATTAATATAGCGTTTAACCCATTTATGCTGGAGGTTGCAATTTTGTGTGTGTGTGTGTGTGTGTGTGAAAAATCAGATCTTGGCAATGACCTTGCACAGTAGGATATAAATAACTCCCACAAGCTTAGCATTCTGATAATGGAACACTAGGCATAAATGGGTTAAAGACACACTTAGAATGTTAAGTTATACCTGACTTGATTTTGTTCCTCTATTCTGTCTCAGACATTTTGATAATGTTTGTAAATGTTTTCCTGATGATATTTCATGGCACAGAAATGGGAATTTTAGGTGTTATTTAGTAAAAAAAAAATATATAAAATGTAAGCATACAGAGTAGATTTGAGAAAAATACAATTCTTTAAATTACGATTTAAGTATATTTTATTGGATATTTGAAAAGTAGGCAGTATGAGTTTAGTGTGATTTTTTTAGTCTTACAGAAAGTCTTTTATGAACATCATAAAATGTTTTAATAAATTACTGTTGAAAATAATATATTAGATAAATGAGTTAGATTTCTGCAGAAAATGTACGTTTTTGGCTTATGTATTTTTTGTTGTTTATTTGCCTATGTATTCTTTGCTCATTTTTATGTCTTCTATTTGTTCACAATCTAAAATATATTTCTTCTGGTTGTATTCACTTATCAAACATTTTGAAAATATGTAGTTTGCAGTCTGTTCAGTTCTGGGAGCAGATAGCTAAAAAGAAATAGACATGATTATAGTAATGAATGTAGAATCTTCTGTGTCACCTATTACAAGATCAAGTATGGCTTTAAAAATGGACAAGAGTTAATTACATACGGTGGAGAAAGGGACTCTTATTTGTGAGGGCTGTTTACAAAGTACCACAAACTAGGTGGCTTAAAACAACAAATTTATTTATTGAAGACTTGGGCTGCTTACAATCATGTTGGAAGGCAAAGCAGTAGTTGGTGTGTCACATCGCCAGAGCTGGAGCAAAAGAGAGAGTTGGGAGGATGTGTCACGCACTTTAAAACAACCATATCTCGGCCTCCCAAAGTGCTGGGATTACAGGCTTGAGCCACCGAGACGGGCGGATCACGAGGTCAGAAGATCGAGACCATCCTGGCTAACACGGTGAAACCCCGTCTCTACTAAAAAATACAAAAAACTAGCCGGGCGCAGTGGCGGGCGCCTGTAGTCCCAGCTACTTGGGAGGCTGAGTCAGGAGAATGGCGTGAACCTGGGAGGCGGAGCTTGCAGTGAGCTGAGATCCGGCCACTGCACTCCAGCCTGGGCGACAGAGCAAGACTCCGTCTCAAAAAAAAAAAAAAAAAAAACCATATTTTTTGGGAAGTCACTTTCTCCAGGTCCAAGCCATGAGGGATCCATCCTCATGCTCATGACCCAAACACCTCCCACCAGGCCCTGTCTCCATCATTGGGGATTACATTTCAGCATGTGATTTGAGTAGACAACAAATATTCAAACCATATCACATATCATTAAGACTTCATTTCTTTCTTTTTATTTCCTTTTTTTTTAAAAAATTGATTCTACTTGGAGGAAAATTATAATATTTCATAATTTAAAATGAAAGTTTGGTTGCAAAATTCCATTAATCCCATGTTTCCTGATTCTATCTTTTTATAGTCACCTTTTTAAATAAAGTATATATCTCATATGATAAACATCTTCATATTATATGTAAGATTAAATACCGTGTTGATTTTACTCGATTTTTGTTTGCCCTTTACAACAGAGAGATTTATTTGAAATATAAATATTTTGCATAAAGTGAATACTCAATGATTCATGGAACATATAGGTCAAATCATTGCAACAAATGAAATCATGATAAAAGTCTTACTATCATAGATTTACCTCTAATTCTTAATTTTAAAACAGTCCTTTACTTTCACAGGAAATCCAAATGACAATAGTGAAATAATTTTATAAGTTCTTTGTAGTCTATATTTTCATTAATCTCATACATTTTTTGAAGTAGAAAATCTGAACAATATTTTATAGGTTTAAAAGCTGTCGAAGATATTTTTACACAGCTACTGAGTAGTAAAAAATAACAGAATGAAAAGTTTGGTTCTAGTTTTCAGAGAACTACTTGTGTTTATTTTTTAAGAAATAATGCGGTTGGGCACAGTGGCTCACACCTGTAATCCCAGCACTTTGGGAGGCGGAGGCAGGTGGATTACAAGGTTAAGAGATCGAGACCATCCTGGCCAACATGCTGAAACCTCATCTCTACTTAAAATACAAAAATTAGCTGACTGTGGAGATGTGTGTCTGTAGTCCCAGCTACTTGGGAGGCTGACACAGGAGAACCGCTTTAAGCTGGGAGGCGGAGGTTGCAGTGAGTCAAGATAGCGCCAATGCACTCCAGCCTGGTGACAGAGTGAGACTTCGTCTCAAAAAAAAAAAAGAAGAAATAATGCTGTAATATGCTATACAATTCAAAATTTTTACTCATGGCAAATAGAATGTTAGAG
>NW_016803103.1:908767-915501 GCF_001698545.2 Rhinopithecus bieti
ATTTGAAATATAAATATTTTGCATAAAGTGAATACTCAATGATTCATGGAACATATAGGTCAAATCATTGCAACAAATGAAATCATGATAAAAGTCTTACTATCATAGATTTACCTCTAATTCTTAATTTTAAAACAGTCCTTTACTTTCACAGGAAATCCAAATGACAATAGTGAAATAATTTTATAAGTTCTTTGTAGTCTATATTTTCATTAATCTCATACATTTTTTGAAGTAGAAAATCTGAACAATATTTTATAGGTTTAAAAGCTGTCGAAGATATTTTACACAGCTACTGAGTAGTAAAAAATAACAGAATGAAAAGTTTGGTTCTAGTTTTCAGAGAACTACTTGTGTTTATTTTTTAAGAAATAATGCGGTTGGGCACAGTGGCTCACACCTGTAATCCCAGCACTTTGGGAGGCGGAGGCAGGTGGATTACAAGGTTAAGAGATCGAGACCATCCTGGCCAACATGCTGAAACCTCATCTCTACTTAAAATACAAAATTAGCTGACTGTGGAGATGTGTGTCTGTAGTCCCAGCTACTTGGGAGGCTGACACAGGAGAACCGCTTTAAGCTGGGAGGCGGAGGTTGCAGTGAGTCAAGATAGCGCCAATGCACTCCAGCCTGGTGACAGAGTGAGACTTCGTCTCAAAAAAAAAAAGAAGAAATAATGCTGTAATATGCTATACAATTCAAAATTTTTACTCATGGCAAATAGAATGTTAGAGTATAATTTATATTTGACTTTGATGGATTTATTAATGTGAATCCTTGAAAAATTTCCTACTGATTTTAATATAGGTAAGACCAAGATCTATAAATATTATTTTTATTCTGTTTTAGTAGGTAAGTATACAGCTTCTTTATAGTAGATTGACTTATTTTTTTCACTACTGTTATATAATATTTTAATAACAATTTTTTTTTTTTTTTACTTTGTAGAGATTGGGTGTTGCTATGTTGCCCAGGTTGATCTTGAACTCCTGGCCTCAAATGATCCTCCTACCTCAACCTCCTGAAGTGTTGGGATTAGAGGCCCAAGCCACTGTGCCTGGCCCTTTGTAAATTATGTTATAATTTCATGTAATACATAATTGTATAGTCAAAATGCATCAGTTACATATTAAATATTCTTTTAATATTTAATATATTCAGTTACAGAACTTAAAGTTTATAGTGTATACTAAATATTAATATTTGGTTTGGCACTCAAAATTTTTTGTTTAAGGACAAGAGATGTAGGTTCTGTGGGTCTAAAAATAATACCCATATGTGTCACTATATATTAGTTCTTATAATAAGCAATTAAAAATGTATAACCATATACATAATTACTCATTTTTTTGATGATAGTTTAAATAATTAAGAATGTGCTAAATATATTCTCAAGATGAGCACAATTTCAAGTAATAAATTATGTAGGGCTGGTTCTACGTTTAACTGAATAAGGAGAAGAGAGCTGCTGAGTGCTCTACCAGAATCCCATTTTATTTATTTGCTTCTACCTGTATCATGCTCTGGGAATCAGCATTTCCTATACTATAAAGGAAATTTCCAAGGCAGAGCTGCTAATTTTACCCTAGATATTCTCAGCACCTCATTTCTAATCCTTGTGGCATACAGTTCTTTTATTGACCCCTATATTCTCAAACACATCTCCCATTGAGCTATGTTCCTTTAGGGTATACTTCTGTGCCACTCTACAGTATCCTCAGTATCTTTCTATTATGGCCATTGGATTCCACTGGATTGGATGTCTGGTCATTTTTGTAGTGTTTGTGTGTATGCACATTTATAGTCTCACATTTGGTACCATTGTGTTAGACATAGAACATTTTCGAAACTATATTTGAAAGTTGAATGTCTGGAAGTTGAACAAAAAACTTACATTATAAGGTCTTGAAAAAAATATATATATATTTTGAGACAGAGTTTTACTTCTGTCTCTCAGGCTGGAGTACAGTGGTGCGATCTTGGCTCACTGGATTCAAAGGATCCTCCTACCTTAGCCTCCCGAGTAGCTGGGACCACAAGTGTCTACCACCATGGTCGGCTAATTTTTTGTGGAGATGGGGTTTTGCCATGTTGCCCAGGCTGGTCTCCAACTCCTGGGCTCAAGCAATCCGCCCGCCTCAGCCTCCCAAAGTTCTGGTATTACAGGTGTGAGTCACTGTGCCTGGCCAGGTCTTAAAATATTTAATGTTTAACTGTCTTTCCTATTGGTATGGTGTTCTTGGGCTAGGAAATTAAGGATATATGTGAGAACTATCTCAGGTGACCAATGACTGAGATGCAGGAGGTGGTGCTTGGTTCTGGGAGCCTGCGCGCCAGACATCTTCACTTCCCACAAGCCCATTGAAGTTTTATTCTTTACTCTCATCCTTGTTACTACCATGATTGTAAGATGAAGCCGTCCCTAAATGTGAAATTTTCTAATAGGAATGAGAGTCTGAGAGAAGTAGGCAAAAGGCATCTTTGTTTTCTTTTGCCATGAGAGGACAAGATAAGGGAGGCTTCTGGCAGTCACTCTACTTACACTTGAGGACAAGCTTGAAGCTGTCTACCTTTTACTTCTTTTAACTCACACACACCTCTGGCTGAATGCTTGCCGATTTCTCGCATATTTTCTACCAGGCTTCTGCTCAGTAATAGTAAGTACAGCAACAAAAGTGGAGGAGGGGGAGAGGACTTGGTTTGCTGTCTGCCCTGAAAGACAATCGTCTTTTGTATTAGGAATAAACTCCAGACCCTTGGCAAGTCAGGATTTCCAAGGATCCTTCTTGGTAGATTTAGACAAGCTAGATTTTGGAGAGTTAGGTGTAGCTATGGTTTAGCTGGCAGCAATATGGGAGAAACTTTTGCTCTGTTAGAACCTTCTACTACTAGAAACCCCGTTTCTACTAAAAATACAAAAATTAGCTGTATGTGGTGGTGTGCGCCTGTAGTCCTAGCTAATCAGGAAGCTGAGGCCGGAGAATCACTTGAATCTGGGAGGTGGAGGTTGCAGTGAACTGAGATCATGCCACTGCGTTCCAGCCTGGCGACAGAGGGAGACTCCGTCTCAAAAAAACAAAACAAAACAACAACAACAAAAAATTACTTATGCTTGCTGTAATAGATGTTGTTGATTCAGTACTTTTGTTCTTTTAGTAGTACCACCAGTTTCTTTTGGAGAACTCTTTGGCCAGTCGAAGCAATTGTGCAATTTTATTTTTTTAATTTTAATTTTTTTTTGAGACGGAGTCTTACTCTGTCACCCAAACTGGAGTACAGTGGTGTGATCTCGGCTCACTGCAACATGAGCCTCCCGGGTTCATGCGATTCTCCTCCCTCAGCCTCCTGAGTAGCTGGGATTACAGGCGTCTACCACTGCACCCGGCTAATTTTTGTATTTTTAGTAGAGACGGGGTTTCACCATGTTGGCCAGGCTGCACTTGAACTCCTGACCTCAAGTGATCCGCCCGCCTTGGCCTCCCAAAGTGCAGAGGTTGCAGGCATGAGCCACCGCACCCAGCCCAGTCGTGCAATTTTGATTGAAGTGACTGACTAAATTTCAGGCACTGGGCTCTGACTGACTTTAGCCAATCAGAGCATTTCCTTCTCCTCTCTCCTTCTATATTGATTGGTTGAGAAACCTAATTGAGGCCAATGAAGTTGAAAAACCTAATTGAAACCAATGAGATATCACAGGGTGTTGCTGGGCCAATTAGATATCATCTTCCTTCTGAAACCGTCAGAGAAATAGGCTCTTTTCCTTGGGAAGTGTGGTGTGAGCCTATGAGATCTGGAACTGTTGGAATCATTATGTTATTACATTACATTACATTACATTACAGCCACAAAGAAGGGAAGTCTGATGAAGACAGGTGGAGGAAGGCAGAGCTGAGAAATCTCAGAGAAATGGAGTCAGAGAGCTGATAACATTGTGAATCTCAGATACACCTCTGAACTCTGCCTTACCACATGATTTAAGCTGATCTAAGGTGGTCTTTCTCTTCCTACCTTCTTTTCTTCTTCCTTCTTGCTGCTGCTACTTTTATTTGCATCATGAAGAATCTTACATGATATAATTTGTCAGGATAAAACCCAAACTTCTGAGCGTGAAATCAAAAGCTCCTCATTATATGATTCTTTTCTAACAATGTATGTAGCTCCATTTTCAGAACTACTCCGCTCCCCTTTGCCTTCACATCTCTTTTATTTTTGATGTTCTTAACCATATCAACCCCATAAAGTTTCTAGGCTAGGTCACGCTTTCATATGCCTGTTTTCATATACCCCCAAAATCTTATTCTTTTTTTAGGATTAGTCTTAATAAGTATCCTCTGCAAATGCTTCTTTTCCTCATTTAAGCAGATTTGATTATTTTCTCCTTTGTGAAATCGTTGTGATTAATGTATCAGCTTAGTTTGACAGATATTTCTTACCTACTAAGTGCCAGACTTGGACCCTGTTTTCAAAGCTCTTTAATTCTAGCTGGGTAATATGACATGTGTTTTTTGTACACATCGCTCTTTATTGTAGTTACTTTTGTACTGAGATTTTCTGACAAAATCTAATGTGCTGTAATAGATCATATTGTTAATACACATCTTAAGAAGTTTCCATTAGTTATTACTGCCTAATTCTAATAAAATTTTATTGCAAATATTCATTGAAAATAAATATAATGATTAGTTTTAATAATCAAATATAATATTTTTTCCAGATTTTCATGTCAAAATTATAGAGTCCTCTGACAAAATTGGGTTAATATTATTTGTAACTTGGAAAACATTTTTCAGTAAAATGGCTAATAATTTTTTCCCTATCTGACTTGATCTGCTTTTTAGATCCTTTCGTATAAGTAGTAATTCTTTTAAAGTAAATATTTCTCTAAGAGCCTGCTTTGATAGTCCATACACATCTTTCTCTTCTCTGTATCTAGAACCCCTGTATTTTCAGCTATGCCCCAGGGTTCAGGACTAATCCTATCTATAAACTTCTGTTGATATAACTTTTGCACATTTATTCAATATTCACATGATTCAGGAGCATGTCCTCAGCTTTGCAGTGTGTTGCTTTGACTGTGGGCTTAGCTTTATGGATTGAAACTCCTCCTGTAGCTGAACAGGCTTTCATCTTGAACTGCCATTTCAGTTGCTGGATGCCAATTTTTTTTTTTTTTTCTGGACCACATTCCCTATTTGGTATCCTAGCCCATCAGAGGCTAAGGTCATGAATTTCTTGCCTTTCTAAGTTCTGCAGGCTTTTCCTTAATTCCAACTCTCTGGTTGTGGTACTCCCCTGTAAGTATTACCAGACCGATTTAGAGACATCTGCTTGCTGACTACCCATTTAGTTTTTTAAAAAGTTACTATTCATTATATTATATTTGCCTGCTGGGACACCTACTGTGTTGTTTCTTACTGTACAGGTATTAGACCTGACCACTTGTCTCAACTTTTCCTTCTGTCTAATTCTTGAGATCAGGGTTTGGCAAATAATCTGGCTCACTCCTTGCTTTTATAAATAAAATTTTATTGGAACACAATCCTGCTCACTCCTTTAATTATTGCCTGTGGCTACATTTATCCTACAATGGTAGGGTTCAATAGTTGCCACAGAGAACATATTGTCCACAAATTTGAAAACATTTATCTGGCCCTTTACTAGAAAAAATTTATCAACTGCATGAAGTATAGCTTATAGCCTTGTACTTTTCATATGGTGCCTATTTCAAACATTGTACTTTTTATTTATAGAGAACTTAATAAAATTAACAACTTATCAGATTTTCATGTAATTTTAGAATATACTTAGTCAAATATTGGCAGAAGAAGTCCTAGAATTTAAACTTCATTGCTAATGTTTATTCATTTTTACCATCGTTTTGTTAAAGTGTCTCATCCGCAATATATATAGGTTTAACTGATTATATTAATTGATACTTTTTACCCATGTTTAATCATGTACCTGTAGTACCAAATGCCAAGTGTTGTCCAATTTATTTTCTCAATACTTTTACAACATATTCATTTCTCTCCATCTTTACTTCTGTCACCCTAAGGCAATTCCATCATTTCTTTTTCCCCATCCAATCCATTGTCTATTTTGTACCAGAGTGAGCTTTGAAAAACTCAGATGTGACAAGCACTACGACCCCTTCACTGATTTCGCATTAATTGTAGGATAAAAACTTAAATATGGACCTATTCTGCATTAACCTCTGAGCTTCTCAAAAGAACTATGCTTTTGTCTATTTTGGAGTTTTTCTCAATATACTCCATATTTCTGCAATGCCCATGTCTCTCTATTTAATCTATTTATATCAACTTATCCTTTGGACCTCAGCTTAAACGTCAGTTCCTCAGAGGACCCTTCTTTAAGTAGAAAATAGGTTCCTTTCAAAGGCAGGTTGCATGGCTGATTTTTTCCCTATTGTATCATCAGCAACTAATGTTTACTCTGTGGAATATCTAAAGATGGTAAGTGTTGTATGTCTGCTTTTTTGGTGAACGTTCAAAATGTAAATAGTTTACAAATTCTACTAATTCTTAAGATCGCCTCTTGTTTTGCCTGCCTGACACCATGTGTTGTATAGGGTATACAAACTAGGAGATTTGTCTCTGTTAGCAAAGTCAATCACTTATAATTAGATTATAGGAATTCATTGTTAAAAAAATTACTGGGATTTACGTTGTGTGTGAAAAATTGTTTTTTTTTTTCCTTTTTTCTTTTTTTTTATT
>NW_016803103.1:917984-923800 GCF_001698545.2 Rhinopithecus bieti
AATTGTGATGTTAGAGTGTCAATTTTAGATCTTTCCTGCTTTCTCTTGTGGGCATTTAGTGCTATAAATTTCCCTCTACACACTGCTTTAAATGTGTCCCAGAGATTCTGGTATGTTGTATCTTTGTTCTCATTGGTTTCAAAGAACATCTTTATTTCTGCCTTCATTTCGTTATGTACCCAGTAGTCATTCAGGAGCAGGTTGTTCAGTTTCCATGTAGTTGAGCGGTTTTGATTGAGTTTCTTAGTCCTGAGTTCTAGTTTGATTGCACTGTGGTCTTAAAACAAAATTGCTGTATGCATTCTTATCTGTGTCTAAAGTCCTTAAGACCATCCTTCCTTTAGAGAGCATCTGGAAGGACTTACAGGACTCAAGATGTAGTTGTACGCATTACTAAGATTTATTATAGCAATGTAGTAAGGATACATACTTGAGTCATAAGAGGAAAAGACATAGGTTGAGTCTGGAGAAACTTATGCATGTGATTCCTTTTGCCCTCTGCCTCCTATGAAGGCACAGGTACACTTGAGTATTGAGTATACTCCTTTTTCCACCAAGAAAAAAATACACTAATGTGTGCGTTGTTTGAAGCCTATTCAGTGTCCAGAGTTTTTGTTGGGGGCTGGTCATATAAACAACCTCTCCCTTTCAAGTACCAAAATTCCGGCCTCCTTAGAAAGAAAGCAGATGTTCAGTATAAGCTTTACTTTTTGTACTGAAGGCTCAACATAGCAAACCACTCTTATCTTAAAGGATATGGGGAAGGCAACTTCCCAGACTTCACCAGTCATGGCCCAGCTTTCCAAGCAGGCTTTCCAAAGGATAGCCTTGCTATGTTGTCTTTTTTGTACTGTTCTTAAAATAATGTTTTCTAATGTTGTTTGCTTTTTATTCTATTTACGGAGGTACTTTTAGCCAGATACATTCCTACACTGAATTAAATTGAAGTTCTTTTAGTAACTAAGAAAGGGGAATGAGTAGTAGGTAGGCAGCTACCAATCCTATTATGCCAAGATTTTTTTCAAGTCTCCTTTGGGAAAAATTTGAATGCCTTATGGGGCACATCATGTGCTACGCTTGCTCTTGTTCACTATGCTTAAGCCACATCGATCTCTTTTCTGTTATTTAAATACAACAAACTTTCTTCTGCTGCAGGGCTTTCACTGTGGTATTCACTTTTCCTGTTATGTCCTTTCCATTTTTACTTGGCTTATAACCACTTATTTTTCATGTCTCAATTTAAACTTCATCTGTCATACCTCACTACCCTCTCCTCCTGTGTCTCTTAGGTTAGCTACTCCCAGTATTACCTTTCAATTGTATTATAATTGTTTACTGTCTTTTCTTTTCTAGAGGAACATATCTCATCCTAGCATATCACATGAATGAATGAATGAATGAATGAATGCAAAATTTGGGTGGAGGAGAAAAGGGGAGTGCTAGAGGAAAAGGAGGGAAAGAGATTAAGATTTGTATTACATTTTTGAGAGTTATGTATTTAATAACTCAGAATTACCCTACCTAGAATTGTAGCCACCAGTCACATGTAGCTATTGGGTACTTACATGTAGCTAATCTGAATTGAGAAGTAAGTGTAAAATACTTACTGGGTTCAAATACTTTTTAAAAATAATGTAAATATCTTAATTTCATTGCATTTTAAAGTCATTAAATTGTATTTGGATATATTGAATAAGTAAAAATGTTAATATTGATTTCACCTATTTTTACTTTTTAAATGTGGTTAGTACAAGATTTTAAATGGCATTTTCTAATAGACAGTGCTTGCTCGGAAAGTGAGGCGATGATGTTTTACCTTAGTGTGTGGTCCTACGAATTTAAACTTTAGGGTATTGTCAAGAAAAAAGTAAATGGCACATTATCTTTTCTTTCATATTGTACTGTTACTACTTTGCAGCAAAAAATGTTGTGTTTTCTGTTTACTCTTTTTTCTGTTTACTCTTTTCATTATTTTCTGTTTACTCATTTTCTGTTAACTCTTTTTCATTATGTAAGTAAATGATCAAAACACCTGTAAGAGATCATGTTCATGTTTATTCCCTCTAATAACATTTATAATAGTAACAATAATTGCTAACACGTAAATGATTGTTGTGTGCTTGGCACTGTTCTAAGGGCTTCATATATATTAACCCATTTAATCCTTAGAATAGCCCTGTTGTTAGATACCATTATCATTCCCTTTTAACAGATGAGGAAGCTGGGGTGCAGAGGCAGTAAGTAACACTGTTAAGGACACAGACACAGCATCTTTGAGTCTTAATTCCGCTACCTGATAATGATATTACCTAAGAATGTGATTTAGAGTATTAAATGTGATGCAGACATAATGTACTTTCAGAGTTCTGGCTTTATGACTTACTACATGTGACTTTTCACATAGTAGGCATTCAGTAGGTTTTTTTTATTTGGAGAACACTGAGAAGGTGTAGTTTCTAGTTTATACTTTCCAGTTATATTATATGTGGGTTTTTTTTGTGTATTTCATTTTTGGTAATATAGTTTGGAATCTCAAAATACAAAAGAGCTGTGCATATATGAACTTTACTAAGCCTCATTATAAAAGACACCTGAGTCGATTCCTTTTCCTGGCAAATCCTTCCAGGATAAAAATAGAGCTGTCACTAGAATAAAAAAAAGTATGGAAAAAGAAAGCTACTAGTTTTGGTAGTGGCTAGGCTTGCTTTGGGCCATATCTGGTTGTGCCAGTTTGTTTACTTATTATCTATGGTGACTTTTGCACAATGGCTGACTTTAGTACTTGCAATAGAGATTTCATGGCTCACAAAGGTTTTGGCCCTTTGCATAAAACATCTGCCAATTTCTGACTCATGAACATATCAATCCAATAAAAGAATCTAGTGCTGGACCACAATTAAATTTGAATCTCCTAGGTTTTTCCTGAGCTGCTCCCTTAAAGGTATACCGGTTAGACTGCCTTGAGATTGTTCTTAGGGGAAAGTTGGATTTTGATTATATCCAAATATGGTCAGAGTGGAATCCTGAGGGTTCACAATAAGTGTATCCCAGGAGTCGGCAAACTGCAGCTTGCAGTGGCCTGGTCTTGTATTGCTTACAAGCTAAGAATGTTTTTTACCTAGTTAGAGGATTGAAAAAAAGAGGAGGAAGAAGAAGAAATGTGAGAGTCCACATGCAGCCCACAAAGTCTAAAATATTTACTATCTGGCCCTTTATGGAAGAAGTTTGCGGATCCTTGGTCTGCATAATCGGCACTGTTTTTTCTGATTACTACCCCTGGTAGTAGCCAAAAGGAGACAATTCCTTTGTGATGACAGATGCATTTATTGACATTTATTTAGTCTTAGCACTGTAGACTAAGAGAGGGTAAGTGAGGTGGAGTTTTGTGTTTCAGCTGATTTATAAAGATGCAGTTTTGGTGTTTGATAATATTTGATGTCTCTGGATTAGATAGCGAGCATGGAATATCCACCAAATATTGTTCACTATTTAGGTGTTGTGTGCTCTTTATGATAAAAGGGCATTCTCAAAGTGCCATTGTCATATGGCACATGGTCTTGAAAACCGAAGATATGTAATAGCTTAATTGTTATGGCCACAGTGGTGCAGAGGGAGTCAACTGATCAGAATGAATGGGAAGTGGGTGGGAATGAAGTTAAGTTTGACAAGAGTAGTCTGGACAGGGAAGGAGTGGTAATGCCTCATGCAATGTGGCTTTTCTTATGATGTAAACTGGTTGAATTTTGGTAGTCACAAGTCTGCCATACAGTGGTAATCTCTGCATCAGAAACAGTCCTTTGCTTTTTGCCCAGTCTATGATGGTGAATATGTTGCTATGTGATACAGTGATGGATCCAGGCAGCAATTGTGACAATCTGGGTGGTGCAGGTTTGATCAATACCTTGATTCCAGTTGATCTTATCCTGGAATGGGCCCCTACTGTGATCATCAGCATGAGTGATCCAGATTATCTGATCAGCAATAGTTTTTTTTCTATAGTTTATGGCCTCTAAGCTTTAGTCTTTAAATCTGCCTCTCTAGTTTTCCAAGTGACAGCATAAACAGGTAGGCCATTGGCAATAACAATCAGTCATTTATAACAAGATTCCTCAAGGGAAATAATTGCCAGAATTATGAGAATGGCCTTGAATTTTGCCCACTGCATTATGCCCACTGAATAGCTGGAGCTAAGATAAAACAGCAGCAGTAACACAATGTATACCATTGGGTTTCAGTTTAGTTGAATCATCAGTGAATCAGACTCTGACATTTTGGGGAATTTTCATGTATCAAAGGCCCCATTAGGCCTGCAGCTTGACTTCAAGTGGCAAAATGAGAGTTAAAGTTTCTCCCAGAGGGATGTGTCTTATTATGGTTTGTGCTTCTATAACAGAATACCACAGGCAGGATAATTTATAATGAATGGAAATCTATTGGATCACAGTTCTGGAGGCTGAGAGGTCAAATATCGAGATGCTGGCATCTGGCAAGAGCCTTCTTGCTGCCTCCTCACACGGCAGACACTGGTGAGAGGGGCTAGTCCGCTTCTGTGATAACAAGCCTACTCTCGCTATAATGGCATTAGTCCATCCATGAGGGCAGAGTCCTCATGACCTAAACATCTCTTAAAAAATCCCACCTTCCAATACTGTCACAATGGCAATTAAATTTCAATATGAGTTTTGGAGGCGACAAACATTCAAACCATAGCAGGGTGGCTGCCACTTTTTCATGTAAATTCAAAAAGCTTGTGGGTGCCAAGCCTGGTATATTCTTGAATATGATGTTTTCATTTGACCAGGGGCAGCTACCTTACTCAGATCGAGCCAGTTGTGATGTCTATCTATTAGTTTAAAGTCCACAAAACTGGTGTTGGGCAAATCAGAATTTTTTTCTGAGAGTTTTGAACTTGGAACCAGAGAAAAATGAGGCTTGTTTGTTTTTAGTGGCAAAAAAGTATAAGAATTGGTGGTTGTCGTTGTTTATTTTACTGCCATGATGAGAAATTAGGTCTACAGAGAGCTTAACGTCATCTGAAGAGACAAAGAGACAGAGTTTTGGAGTGATTTGAGAGTCTGCTTCCGATAGTTTCTGAGGCCTTGTCTTTCCCTTATCTTCACTGGGTTTTACCAATAAATCTCAGATTTTGTTTAGGCTAGTTTAAATTAGGCTAGTTTAAATTCACTGACCAAAATATGAGTCCTAACAAATACATCTCACTCTCTTAGGCCAAGTATAATTACTGATGGTTTGGCATGTTAATTTAAGACATATTAATTTGTATTTCACCTAGACCCATTTCTGTTTGTCTGTGTTGATGTCATGGAAGAAGGAATGAAAAATGTATGCACATTAAACTATATGTTATTTCCAAATTTGTCAGAGTTGTTGTTATTCATGTGAAGTGGTTTTCTCTAAGACACAGAGGAAACATAAAAGGTTAAAATATACTTTCGATTAAAGGTAATAAAATTAGAAACAAAGATTTGATTGGCACAAGCAAGAAAAGTTATGGAGTTATGGGTTATATTAGACTCCTAGGGAATATGAATCTGTACTTTGAACATGACGTAGTACATTGGTGAGAGAGCTAACATGAGTTTGGATTGATTGTACATCAGAAGATTCACCAGGAAGAACTGATAAATTCTTCTTAGTTTTATTCTTTACTAATCAGAATTTTGAGCAGTATTGTTGACATTAGAAAAGATTTAAAAATACCTAACAGGTTTCCAATAAGCTATTTGAAGAGAAGAAAAATGAAAAACAAGGAGAGAAATGTTACTTTTTTTTTTTAATTTTGTTACTTTTTTTTT
>NW_016803103.1:924724-929197 GCF_001698545.2 Rhinopithecus bieti
GGGTTATTTGTTTTTTTCTTGTAAATTTGTTTGAGTTCTTTGTGGGTTCTGGATATTAGCCCTTTGTCAGATGAGTAGATTGCAAAAATGTTCTCCCATTCTGTAGGTTGCCTGTTCACTCTGATGGTAGTTTCTTTTGCTGTGCAGAAGCTCTTTAGTTTAATGAGATCCCATTTGTCAATTTTGGCTTTTGTTGCCGTTGCTTTTGGTGTTTTAGACTTTTTTTAAAAGTTAGAGGCTTTAATAACTATTCTCTTCTAATATATCTTTGAAGTTTATTCTGTTACACAGAAAAAACATACATCTAAACAACTGTTGCTTTTCTAAATTCTTTTGGCTAATACTTTTCAGTCTGTGGACACACCATGTTCTCAGATTTTTAAAACTTCTTTGAAATTTTTTTTTTTTTTTTTTTTTGTGGCCAGTTTTGCAACCACAAAAGGAAATAAGTACCTCAGCTATTTATTCAGGAATGGAGTCTCACTCTGTCACCCAGGCTGGAGTACAGGGTCACAATCATCATAGCTGACTGCAACCTGGAACTCACGGACTCAGGCCATGCTCCTGCCCCAGCCTCCCCAGCAGCTGATACTACAGCTGTGCACCACCATGCCCAGCCAGTACCTCAGCTTCATACACATACTTCCTTTTCTTTTAGAAACTCAGAGGCAGACATAGAAACAAAATGCAATTTTGAGTATTTATCCAGAACTATACCTTGTGTTAGAATATAAAGATTTATTGGGATCCAGTGTTACTTATTACTGCTCTTGGCTCTCAATGGTTATTTATTTATTTCAAACATTCAGATTCACCCCTCAAATAATCAAGTTTTGGCATCACTGGGACAATTAAGAAGGATGACCTGTAGGCCATAAATGTAGTTGCGAATGAAGAGTACCAAATATGTTTTTATCAGTGAAACACTGATGTAGTTAGCTTATGAGTATTTAGAAAACAACACATTTTTGTCTGTCTAATCCGTTAGCATAGTCAGGACCTTATGGTTTAAGTTCTAGCACCATGTAACTTCCTTCCCAGTTCACCCCCAATATTGGTATTTACTACTGGTGGTATCTTACACATCTTACTTAGATTCTTGAAATTTACAATTTCTTCATTGTAAAATATGGATAATAATACATTTTTCATGTTTTGGTTGTGATAAATTGCATTCATCACAGTGCCTAGCTTGGTAATTGGTGGCTACTGTTATTATAGTAACAGCAGTGATCAAATCTCTCTTGGATTATTTCATGATTTTATGAAGGGTAACAGGGTTTTCTAATTCTGTAAAAGAAAGGAGTGAGTTAAAACTAGAAGAAATTTAGTGGATTGAAAGAAAAACCAGTGGATTTTAAAAACTCAAAGAGGATGACATTTATTCATTGTATGACATTGTATTATTTGTTTTCTAACATTTGTCCTTTGAATGGTCCATGTGGGTGCTTTGTTAACATATACCTCAACTTTCTTCATGAGGCAAATAGTTGTTAATGTCTAATACAAAAAATGGCTATTACATATTATAAAGTGCTCATTATTGGTGTATATATCGCCTTTGATATAGGAGATTATTTTATTTTATTTATTTTATTTCATTTTTTTTTTGAGATGGAGTCTTACTCTGTCACCCAGACTGGAGTGCAATGGCATGATCTCAGCTCACAGTAACCTCCGCCTCCTGGGTTCAAGTGATTCTCCTGCCTCAGCCTCCCAAGTAGCTGGGATTCCAGGCGCACACCAGCATACCCAGCTAATTTTTGTATTTTCAGTAGAGACGGGGTTTCACCAGGCTGGTGTCGAACTCCTGACCTCAAGTGATCTGCCCGTCTTGGTCTCCCAAATTGCTGGGATTACAGGTGTGAGCCACCGTGCCCAGCCTGACATAGGAGACGATTTTAATTAGTATGTGGGAAACTTTAATTTTAGAAATTATTTATTTTAGTGTGTATTAGGAAAAATATATCCCACATATTTACATACATGATTTCAAATATTCCTGCTTAAGATAATAGTGGAATAAAAGTTTGCTTATAATATAAATTTATTGTAACCTAAAAATAGTAAAATGAGTAAATTTAAAGAAAAAATATTAATAGTATTATTAATAATTATTGAGTGGTTATTATATATGAGGCACTCTTGTACATACTTGCTATCTATTGTGTCATTTAGTCCTCACAACAGTTTTGAGAGGTAGGTATTATTATTATTTCCATTGTACAAATGAGAATATGAGACATTAGAGAGCAGAGAAGTAAACATTCTTGCCTTTAGTTATGTATCTAGTAAGTGGCAGAGCTGGAATATCAATCCATGTACTCCGACAGTGTCTGACCTCTTAGTCCCTATGTAATAACTGCTGCTGCTTTAATAAATAATAGTACAAATGATACATGGATAGGGTAGTAATAAAGTTGGTATACAAATACATGAAGTTTGTAAAAACTGCTCTAGATAATGAAATATTTCTAATCTACAAAACATTTTCATATATGTATATATTAAATTGAATAGAGATGCATTCAAAGAATCTATTAAGATTATTCTAAATATTAAAGGGAACATTATTGTCATTCACGTAATGAAATAATACTTTATTTAAAAAAACAACATATGGTGAAGTATAGTAAGTTTTTTTCACCACTTCTGCACCTGCTTCTGTGAAAAGGAAATATTCATAGTTTATAATGAGTGAAAGTTGTTTTTTTAGGTCATTCACAACTGGGTTCCAAACTGTTTGATATTTTAGCTTCGAAATTTAACATCTTAACAAAAGTCATGTGACATCAGCAGTGAGGTGCAATGAGAGCTCTCTCAGGAATACTCTTAATAGAAAGGAAGACTTTGGGTCTGTGAGGTTGTGTGGGCTTGAATGTGATTTTTATTTGATATATGAGCTGTGACATAACTGTTGCATGACTGAGATGTGCTTGTAAGTGCTGTACTATGTAGATGGGTTTTTTTTTTTTTCCTGAAACAAAGCCAAAAATAAAATCTTGAATGTGTTCATGTAGTGGGAAAAGAATACTTCATAGAAACATATGGAAACATTTCTAAGTTTTTTTCATTATATGAACCTTTTACTTTCTAAGCATTTTTATGATTGTTCAAGTTAACATGCCATTTACCTCATATTTTCCAAGTTTAGTGAGACATGGGAAATCTTATAGTACTGAGATGTTTGCCAGATAATTTTTAGGAATGCACATTTTAGGATTAGATGAAATGATTATTAGAAAATTAGGATTGAATAATGGGTTTATTTTTCATTAAGTTATTAATCATAAGACTATAGCTAATTAATTGTATTCATATGATGGGATTTGGTGAGGAGATGTATTGAGTGGTTATTTTCTTTTTACTCACTTTTCAATTATTAAAGCATAGGACAACATTAAAGGAAATAATAAAAGGAAAAGATACAAGTATGGCATGACTGTTTTTAATTTTCCACGTTCCCTTCCAACTCATGTCTTCATATATAAATTTTTACATGGTTTTATTTATTATGTGTTTACCATTTTATGTTATGCTCTTCTTTTCATAACATTATATTTTAAAATTTCTCTTTATGGTGGTCACATACCACTCTGATTGTCTCTCTCATTGTGGAAAGCATACAAATAGAAAATTTTCTTAGATTCAAAGTTCCTCCCAAGGTCTCATTTTTTCTTCCTCTTTTCTGTCACAGAGAAATGACTTAGAATTATATACATGCTGCCTCTCCAGTTAGCTTTGATGCTGAGTCCAGTGTATATTTTGTAGTTCTAACTTCCTGACTCTGACATACGTAGAACTCTCTTCTGGTTTGTGGGCTCTTCTCCTTTGTCTTTTTGTTGTTGGTCTTAAGAGAGTACACTGAGTAATCTCTTTCTCCTATGTTGCTTCAGCTACAACCCATTCGCTGACAACTTGTTCATTTAATGCTGTAGCCCAGAACATCTTCCTGAAACTGTTGAATTTAATTGAATATGCCAAGGTATCTAACACTTACACTATATTCAGAAGGAAATTTAACTCTTATTTTCTAATCATAGCTAATTGTATCACAATTCACCCCTTGTTTTCTGTAAAACACCTAGGGATTCTCTTTAATGTTCTGTTATTTCTTCCTGCTAAATCTTCCTGGGCTCTACTTTCTGTTACCATGCTTTTGTTTCTAATAGTACTGTTGTAATAGTATCTTTCCAAGTTTTCTCTTGTTTTTCTTTGCAATTCATTCTCTCCAATGCAGTCTCAGTGATCTTTCTAAAATGGAATTCTGATTGTATCCTTCAGTGGTTTCTCATTTGTCCTCAAGATAAAGTTGGAACTTCTTCCCAAGTTAGTACATGGTCATTTCATGACCTTCTCTTAGACTCATTGTGGGAAACTTTCTTCCTCAAGCCTCTTTTCCTCCCCTCTTCCCTCTCCTCCACTCCCCTCCCCTCCCGTCCCCTCCTCCCGTCCCCTCTCCTCCCCTCCCCT
>NW_016803103.1:929246-959612 GCF_001698545.2 Rhinopithecus bieti
TCTTCTCTCTTCTCTCTTCTCTTCTCCTCTCCTCTCCCCTCCCCTCCCCTCCCCTGTCCTCTGTCTTTGACGGAGTCTCACTCTGTCACCAGGCTGGAGTGCAGTGGCGCCATCTCAGCTCACTGCAAGCTCTGCCTCCTGGGTTCACGCCATTCTCCTGCCTCAGCCTCCCGAGTAGCTGGGACTACGGGCTCCTGCCACCACGTCCAGCTAAGTTTTTGTATTTTTAGTAGAGACAGGGTTTCACTGTGTTAGCCAGGATGCTCTGAACTACTTATAGTACACTTCAAGCCAAAACATATAGTCTCTCATACCTCCTTGCTGTTGCACATGCTACTGCATCTTCCTGCAACCTCTTGCCTACTGTCATAACCATTTCTTCTTGTCTGCTTAACCTATTTTCCATTAAGACATAGCTGAAGCTTCAGATCCTTCAGACTGCTTTAGGTGTACTTCTTTTAAGTTCCCAGAGTATGCTATCTAACATGTTGTGCCAGTTATATAGTATATGCCTTACATACTTTTAAATTGAATTATTTAATATTATTCCACTGACATCTTTTTTTAAAGAAATTCATTAACACTTGAAATGTAGGTGATTTATTATTGTTCTTAGATACAACATTTTGTATCTTCATGCATGTTGATATTTTTAAGTTACTTTCCTGCAAAAATTTCTGAGAGCACAAATATTGGGTCAAAATTAGGGACACTTCTTACGACTCTTGGGTGTTGCCTTTCAGGTAATGATTCTTAATATCAATCTTGCCTAAATTACATGTTATAGGTATAATAATCTTCAGAAAGCAAGACTCTTGGTACTGATAACATTTTCTCTGTGTAAATAAATTTTTAAAAATTTATACATAATATCAATTTTATGTTTATGTGGTATATGTAATATTTTGTTGCATGCATAAAATGGGTAATGATCAGGTTAGAATATTTGGACTATCCATGACTTTGAGTATTTATCATTTCTATATGTTGAGAACATTTCAGTTTCTTTCTTTGAGTTACTTCAAAATATACACCGTTGCTATTAGCCTCCCTACTCTGCCATCAGTATTAGAACTTACACCTTCTGTCTAACTGTATGTTTGTACTCATTGACCCTCTTCATCTCCTGCAACTCATCCACACACTTTTCCCAGCCTCTGGTATCCATCATTCTACTGTCCACCTTCATGATACCAACTTTTTTAGCTCCCACATATGACTGAGAAAAAGAAATATTTTATCATTAAGAAAAACCTGATCTTGAACTAATATTAATTTTGTATTCAATAAACATATATAGACACTGTTTTATGTTTATCTCTATACCAGGCACTGGGAACACATGTAGTTAAATTCTTCCACTCCCTGTGTCGTTCCTTGGTTATTTTCAAAATCAGTTTCTCAAGAACTCTGAAAAGTAACATACATAATATAATTCATACATGTTTATTGTATTCATTGGAGCTGCCTGCTAAATATGAAGAAAAATCAATGTTATATTTAACCTATCAATGCCATACGTGTAAAAGATTTTGTTTTCTATATTTTAGGGAATGGCTTAATTACTTGAAAAACTGCCTCTTCCCATATTAACATTTTGCTTTTATCTTTTAGATTTTAGGAAGGTTTTAAAATTAGGATCAGATTTTAATAATGAGTAGCAAAAATGAGGTGCTTTTTTTTGGAAAATATAATTCGTAGACTGTTGAATGAAGTTCAGTTTTATTTTTTTAACAAGTTGAATGATTAGGATTTATAGTATAGTTAGTTTGTGTGTACTTCTTAAACTGTTCTGGTTTGTTTCATATATCCATATTAAAATATAAGTAGTAGATGGTTATAGTATTTCTTTGTATATGATATCCACACAAGAACTCTTTGTACTGTTGGTGGTACTGTTATACAGTTCCACACTACAGTAAGTAAATATATTACCTCAACCATTAATCAGCCTACCATTGCCATTGATGACCCAATGCTTAAGTTGTAACACTATGCTGCTGACCCAGACTCAGGGGGCTTATTTTTATTTTTTGATGCATTGCTGTAGGCAATTTTAAGGGTGTGGAACCAAGCCATTTTCTCTCTTGGACTCATTTCCACTTTTATTTCCTATGGGAGGCTTAGCCTTCCTTTCAAATATTTGAATTTCTAAATTATTCACCTATTCTGTGATTACTAGGTGGAGGAGTAATGCCCATTTTAACATACTGAATTAAAAGAATAAAATGGCTTAACTGTTCTCAGAAAATAGAATGGCTTAGCAATTCTCAAAATTAAAATTTTGTAATTTGTGAAATGCTTTTCTTATAGACACTTTATTTTTTTGTATGTGTTTTTCATGGATTACTTTTATTTTGTGCTTATGTGCTAGGAATGTTTGGCTTGGTTTTTGTCCCTGGAGAGTGCAGGGAACTGACAGGTTATATGAAGTTGAAAATAAATTTAATGAGTTGTAAAAACCAGTGTTTCATTTTTCCTTGGTAACTAATATGTACTTGTGAGGAAGTGTCCTAAAAAATTTAAAATGAATAGACCTTCAGGTAGCCTAGAAACTTTCAATTTTAACATTAATGAATGTATCTCAAAAACGAAAATAATTTTATTCACTAGGAAAAATAAAGTTATTTTAGTTTTAGAATGTGGATATTTGGGGCTTGAATTTGCTGGCCATAGTTATCCAGTCTCACAGATAAAATATATGTAATCTATATAGTTTTAAAGTGTTTTTATTTTTTTTCTTTTTTAAAAACCTCACTTTTACTTTGTTTCCTTTCTTCATCACGAAATTGATGGAACATCCTACTTGTACCAGGTACATTATAAGGCACTGGGGTTTTTAATGTGAAGAAGGTACAGATTGCAGGAGCTCCATCTTTACTAGGGAAACAGACATATAAGCACATAATTATAATAGTGTGTGGTAAGTACTGCTGGATGTTCAAAAGGAAGCCATAAGAAAAGAGCAGATGATTATATTTGAAGGCTTGAGGGAAGAGTTGACATTTTGTGGTTAGGGTGTGTGTGTGTGTGTGTGTGTGTGTGTGTGTGTAAGTGGAGGATGAAGGTGGTCGTAAGTTCACTCATCACATATTTCATATAAAATGAATCGTCTGTGCACTGTTAAAAATGACATTTTATTTGTAGGTATAAGGAGTGATTTTTGAAATGGAAACAGGGCTGGTTAGGTTCTCCAGAAAGCTGACCCTGAGATGGAATTAGGACTGCAAACTGCATGCTAGTGAGCAACACCTGTGAAAAAAAAAGGTTGGGAACAAGATTGGATGGAAAGAGTTGTCACATTGTGAAGCTGATTTTGCAAAGTCTCTGGGCAACCCATTAGGGACCTCTGGAGCAAAGGTTGTTGTAATATTCCTGCATTAGTGGAAATGACTAGGACCTTCTACCACCATTATTCAGGCATTGGCTCTGGGCTTCTCCATGAGTAGAATGCTCTTGGCTGAAAAGCTGAAGTCAACTTTATAAAAGCTAACAGCTGAAGACTGTCAGCTAATCATGTTCCTTGTAGCCAGGCAATGTGTTCGTAGTTGAAGGTGGGGGTGGACTTCGGTATGATACTAATTATTCATGGATTGATTTATTGATTGATTGATTGATTCAGTCAGCGTTAACAGTTTGACACTATGTGCTAGGGTTAGGACTGGGCATGGGTGATATGAACAAAACAGACATGTCCCTGTTCTCATGTAGAGCAAAGGTATGGAAGAAGAATTTTCTAAGCAAACCGAAAATCTGATATAAAGGACCTGTTATGGGTAAAACCTTGGCTTAAAGGAGAGATAGAAGGCCACTTTGGCTAGAGAATTCTGAGATAAAAAGAAGAGAGTGCAGGGAAACGAGGTCAGAGAGTTTGGTAGGTGTCATATAAAGCCTTGCAAGCCACAGTAAGAATTTTGGATTTTGTTCAAATAGCATTGGGAGGTCGTTGGAGGGTTTTAACCAAAGGAGTGATACAATTTGACTTATGATTTAGAAAGTTTACTCCTGCTTACCTGTTTCCACATTCAATAGGCATAATGCAAATATATATTGACTTCTCACTTAAGACATACAATGTTGTCACTTGGAGAATTCTTTCATATCACGAGTAATTGTGTAACATCTGCAGAAAACACACATTAATTACATTATTAGAGTTTATTTTTCCCATTTTCTGTGTTTCTGTAGTAACTCATTAACCAGTTATTTTGCTTCTAAGTAACTATTACTGAATTGTAAGAACCATATTAATTTTTAGTTGAGTAAATAGAACTTATGATTCATGTTTGCATTTTTTGCCTATTCTTAGCTCTGAAAAAAGTAAATAAATGCTTGTGTAGGAATTTTATTTAGGCATTTTAAAGTCTTCATGTGAATATCTTGAGTCGTTAAAGTTTAGTCCCTCACTCGATCCACACGACTCTCTGTTGTAGTACAGGACATAGTTGAAAGCTCCCAGGTTTCCTGCATATAGCAGGGACCTGCACAGTGCTGCCTTCTAGAACTGCTTTTATTTTCCTTGAGGTCAGAAGTCCTCCTCCCATAGGAAATTTTAGATCTCGCTCCTCTCCAAAATACTGACTTGCCTAATTGAAAGTTATTTTACTCATGTTGATTCTTATTTAAGACTTGTAATTGTGTATGAAAACTAGGTTGCAGTTCTGAGAAATGTCTTCTCAATGCCCAAGTTTGAACCTTGGCCACACCATTTGTTAACCATATGATTTAGGGAAGTATCTTTATGTCTTTAAAAATCAGTTTCCTCCTCTGTAGAATGGTGAACACTGGTAGTATGTGCCTTATAGGAGTATAGTGAGAAGTAAGTGAAATAATATAGAATGTCTGGTATACCATGATTGTTCTATAAATGGAAATTGTTACAGTTTTACTGTTACTTTTAATGGGATTATTACTTTATTAGGGATACTAGAAATGCAGATTCAAGTTGGGCATTCAGCTGAAATCTACTCTGGTTTCAGCTTTGGCCTTGGCCTTTGGGAAGTTGAAGAGCAGAATTGTCACTTCAGTGTCATTTCTGGCATTCCTGAATTTGTGTGTGAAAATGCTTACCATTATATCTAGTAGCCTAACATTACTTTGAGAAATGAGACATGTCATTTGGACTTTTTGTTAATGTTTCAGTGTTTATTTTAAAATTACAGGTAAGCATTCTAAATGTAACAGACAATGAACATATGCTCATAGGCTTTATGTGTTAAAGTTCTGTCAATAAGTTAAAGTATAAATGTTTATCACCAGAGTAAAATACTATAATTGTCAATAATTGTAGAAGCTGTTAGTTTCACGTATAGAAATCATGATTTCACAAGTTCAATGATTAGGTCAGGAGATTGACAGTTAACACAAATACTAACCTAGTACATTTTTTTTTCTTTTTCTTTTTTTTTTTTGAGACGGAGTCTTGTTAGCTGGATATATTTCTTTTTTTTTTTGTTTTCTTTGTCACAGAACACTATTTACAGTAGAGGAAACTGGCATTGCAGTCTGGTGGTATAATGGCTTGTTCACATAAACCAGTACATGTTCATCGTTTAGTACAGAAAGCCCTAATGGCACATGCCCTATTAAAATTTAGGGCATCTCCAATATTCTCTCTCTTATTTTTCTTTGTCATCTTTTCTTTTCTTTTCTTTTTTTTTTAAATAAATGTTTTCAAGGTTTGTCTAAAAGAAGGCCATATAGGTTCTTGGCTACCAGAGAAGACAATTTCAGAACAGTTGTTGCACAGTTGACTGTCACCTTCATTTTTTTTTCCAGACTCATTCTTTATTAAAAAAACTAAAAAAATGCATCCAACTAGGTCAGTTTTACAAAATCTTTAGGGGAAGACAGCGAAGGAGCAAAGGGGCTGAAGAGTAAAAACACCTGAGGTAGCCTTTTCTGCGGGTGCTTTTTCGGCGCGCGTCATTTAAAAGGAGGAATCTGCTAAGATTTAACGCCCTGGGGCAACAGACCTTGTATAGGAATTGCCTACTTTCCTCCACATTTTTTTGTTTAAAAGAAAGAAACTTATTTTGCTCCATACTGATGGCTTATACACCAAAATGCAAAAAGACAAAATACATTCTTTCATTGTGGAATTTTTTTCTTTGTTTGATTAATTGGTTGGTTTGATGGGTTCCTGTTTTCCTCTTCCAAAATGCTAGGACAAGTACCATTGACTCTTGTTCTTTTGAGTAACCAAGTGTAAGTTGAGGCTGATTTGTGTGTTTCGCTTTTGTTGCTTTTGTGTGATGGGATACTCAGAGCACCGCTTTCCTGCGGGGGGATGGGGGGTGCGTAGATAGGGGATTGAGATGGAGGGATGAGGGAATTCAAAAGAATGGAGATGGAGAAGTAGGGGAGGGGAGGTTGGAGAGAGATAAACAGAGAGAGAGATAGAGAATTATATAGCAGTATGCAAAAAACCAGTTTAAAACCTGTGAAGCAAAGAGAAATGGATGTATAAGCTAGACAGGCATAAGGAGTGACACAGTTTTCTCTTCAAGGAGACGGTATCCCTCCGGTTGACATACACAGATGATCCAGAACTGCTGTGAGTGTCCTTCTGATGAGATTTCCCCCTGGGTGAATTTTGTGTGGGTGGCCTCGAAGCTCTTCTGTACACCGTGAACCTCCCAAAGAAAGACTTTAAAGTCTAGAAAAGTCTGCTTTCTCTTTAAAAAGAAAAAAAAATTAATAGTTGATTAAAAATTGGAATTAGTTATTTAATATATTATTTCTCAAATATATTACCGCTGCAGGCACCCTGTGTAACCCACAGGCCACATATCTTAATGTCCCCTACTAATATGTACACCCATGTACAGAGATTTGCCACAAAAAAAGGTGTGCATTTTGTTTGGCTTTGAAGTTCACCTATGTTACTACAACCAAAAGGGACAGCGTTGTGGGAGTTAAGGAGAGATCTGAGTGGATGGTGAAGTGGATTGCTGAAGCCTGCAGGAGCCCTGGGAGGCAGGAGGCAGGGCCTGGAGGTTCTGGCAAACCTGGGTGACCTTCCCTACCCCTTCTTGGCCCCTGGGATTCTCAGGGCATCTACAGAGTCCCTGGCCGCCTTCTCAGACTTCCCATTCCTCAGATGGTCTTTGCTTTGCTCCGTATCTGGCTGGCTGTGTTTGGTCTCATTTTGTCAGGTGTTGGAAGGCCTCCATTCATCTATTGTTTTGCTGGTGCCTGTGGGAGGCCTCACTTGCTGCACTGTGAGGCGACTCCCTGAGGGTATTTCTACTCCTGCTGTTTCACCTGTGTCCCTGATCTTGCGTTGTGCAGTCTGGCTAGCAAAGAAGTGCCCGATAATTCTGACAGTCACTTCCTCATTTTCATGAAGCACAAATGACTTCTGCACTGGTTAAGTTCTGTGGTTCATTCATGGTCTTGCCACCTTTGCCAGTCACCTGGCCAGCTGTGGAAGAGGGCACTCTGATATGGGCTTCCAGCTTCACTTCTTTGGGGTTAAAGAAGTTTTCTTCTTTCAGTTTCCTGAAGATCCGTCCCTGGGCCTTGATGGAGGCTCCGGTGAATCTTGCCAGCTGTTTGATGTGTGCCCCTTTCTTTCCGATGATGGTACCCACAACCTGGGTTAGGATGAAGAGATTCACAATTTCCTGCTTTGGAGAGTGATGATGCGGGAACGGGCCAAACTGGTGATGAGGGTACAGGCTGGAGAAGTATCCGGAGTGGGTATTAACAGCCAGCATATCATTTTCAAAGGCCTCACGCAGTTTCTTCATAATCTCTATCTCAGCACTGGCACAGGCCTCCACTGTGCCCTTCACAGTAATGGTTCTTTCTGGGTTGTATATGCTCAAATCCTGCAAGGAGGAGATTGTTATCTTGGTCCCTGTTTCATGTTCAATTTTCTTCACATTTCTGCCTTCTTTTCCAATCAGTTTTCCAACCAAGCCATTGTGGGCCATGATTTTCAGAGGAATCTCTTCGGCTGGTTTGGTCTCATCTGCCTCTTTCTGCATGATTTCAAGAATTGTGTGGCTGTGACATGCTTCAGAAGTCCCCTCTGGGGTGGCATGCATGGTGACAGGCTTCTCTTCAGCTCCAGAGTTCTCTTTTCTATAGATGTCTAACCGGGACTGGGTCTACTTAGTGATGTTCATTATGGTCAAGCCCTCCTTTCCGATCATGGCACCAAAAAACTGGGTGGGATCTGCAGCGGGAAATCAGTCTGGCCTGAGAAGAGCCCCCAGGGCATGGCCTTGCTCCCGGTAAGAGTGGTCCGGTCCCCACCCTGGGCTCGTTGAGCAGGTGAGGGGGAGCTCACCTCTTCATCTGGGATATAGGAAATCTTGAAGGAGTAGTTCTCAAACTGATGCCCACTTAGCTTCTTCATGGCTATTTTGCTTCTTCTCTTGTTGCATATGTGACGTTGACAACAGCAGTTTCTGTGTCTGAGTTGACTTGTTCCACATTCTCCACTGTCCCGTATTGAGCCAAAAGTGCATCCAACACCTCCCACTGAAGGTGAGGAGGTATGTTTCAAATCTGAATTTTCCTGTTCCTTACCTTTTTAGAGACTGAGTAATCAACCATGATTTTCCCATGCAATTCCACTTTACCTTGGCCTTGCCGCCGCCCCGCGCCCACTCCACAAGCTGGTCGGGAAGGGACTCCTGCGAGGCTGGGTTCGGTCAGGCTGGGAGCAGAGCCTTGTGCTGGCTAGAGTTGGGTAGTGCGCGTGCGTGAGTTCCTAGTACATTATTAACTTTATGAAAGTCTTTGTAATTTTTCTAAGTCAAAATGTTCATAAACATTTAAATAAAAATAAGACATTAGTAGAGGTTGCATTATATCCTGATTATTTGTATAATTTATAAAATTGTTTAATGTACAAGCACAAATAAAACATTTAAACTATATACATTTTCTATTTAATTGCAACAAGTCTCCCAAAATAATGCCCTATTTGGGATTTATTCACATTTATAAGATTGAATTAAAGGGAGAAATAGAATGTTCCAGGAAGGAGAATAAAATGATTAATAGTATCCAAGAAAATAATCCTTGACTCAAATATAATAATGAAAAAATATGAAGGTATGAAAAGAAGAAAGTGTTAGAGAAAAATTAGATCATCTAGAACACACCTTACTTTCTCAGTAATCTTAAAATAATAGACTTTTACAAGAGTGCTTTGCAAACATTTCTGTGTAGATTTTTAATTAATGAATTGTTGATATAGAGGAAAGAAAATGTAGTAAGTTGCTAGAAGTATCAGCATCTTCAATGCTACCAAAAAAGTCTTGCTCCCGCATCTATTTCAGCTGAAATTGAACACCTTCTTTGTCACTACAGATGTGTAGAGACTATAGTAATAATGTAGCAGCTGACAGCAGGTGAGAAATTGAGTACCATGTTGTCATATTAAAAATCAACTCAATATGCTTAATAGAAACTTATCTTGAAAATTTATTTTAAATTAGATTCTACATTTATCTTTGTATTCCAAAAAGTCATTCTGTAATGATGATATTTGGCTTTTGCTACAGCTTAGTAGTGTGCTGTATTTTAACAATATGGAATGTAGTAAAATCTATTCCTTCTGTGTGCCTATCATATTTATTAATTTACCCAAATTATACAGAATGTTGGGTAAGTTTAGAGGAAAGTATTTTTAATAGCAAAATCCTGTGTTTTCAGCCTTAATTTTTTTAGAGGCTAGTTTCTATTTTAACTAATAATTTAGTAGGCTGCATATTATATATAAAATTTAAACAAGTTTTATGTTTCAACATAGAGGAATTGCCAATTATTTTCTTCTTAACTAAGTGATGCATTACATTAAATCCACTGGAGTACTTTTCAACATAATTTATTACACAAATAAGTACTACCATATAAAAAATTTCCTCCTGTAATCCCAGTACTTTGGGAGGCCGAGGCGGGCAGATCATGAGGTCAGGAGATCGAGACCATCCTGGCTAACATGGTGAAACCCCATCCCTACTAAAAATACAAAAAAAATTAGCCGGGTGTGGTGGCAGACGCCTGTAGTCCCAGCTACTCGGGAGGCTGAGGCAGGAGAATGGCGTGAACCCGAGAGGCGGAGCTTGCAGTGAGCTGAGATGCACCACTGCACTCCAGCCTGGGCAACAGAGCGAGGAGAATCCGTCTCAAAAAAAAATTTTTTTTTTCAGTGTTATTTCATTTTCCTTCAGTTCTTTCATGAGATAGTTGTTAGAACCACTTACTGTGAATTAGAGATAATAGAGACATAAAAAAAATTTGCTTTTTTCCCCTCTACAGTAGAAAACAATGGTAACCACTTATTTATTTCATTGTCAATCAATGAAAATAGAATAGTATCTACTGGAGATGGGTGTGGAGATCTTAAAGTTTAAAAACAGCTGCATAGTATCCAAATAAGTAGTATAGGATGTATTGTAACAATGCAAGAACTGGTTTGATTTAATTAACTGTGGTTTAATATGTTGTGCATCTCACTCATGGCAAACCATGGTAGCATTTACTGGCTGATGCTTCAAAGCACTACTGTTTTTCATCTACTGTCATTGGTCAGTTGTGTTGTAGAGGCATTATATAAGGTCTGGAAAACAGTTCTCAAGGATTTTGCTTTAATGATAGGTGTAACATCTAGTCCATTTGTTGATGTCTTTTTTTTTTTTTTTTTAAAGACAGAATCTTGCTCTGCTGCCCAGGCTGGAGTGCAGTGGCATGATCTCGGCTCACTGCAACCTCAGATTCCTAGGTTCAAGCAGTTCTCCTGCCTCTGCCTCAGTCTCCTGAGTAGCTGGGATTACAGGTGTGTGTCGCCACACCTGACTAATTTTTGTATTTTTAGTAGAGACAGGGTTTGGCCATATTGGCCAGGTTGGTCTTGAACTCCTGGCCTCAAGTGATCCACCTGCCTTGGCCTCCCAAAGTGCTAGGATTATAGGCGTGAACCACCATGCCTGACTTGCTGATTTTAATTTGATGTAATCTCTGAACTCTGTTCTTAATGACTTTAAAGTTTGAAACTGTAATGGTTTTACCAAGTAGCTTTTAAATGATGTTTCCTGAAGCAGAGAACAGATAAATTTGAATGATATGTTTCCAACTACAGACAGCAGTGATCTTCATGTCCTATTACATTCACCCTATAAAATCACCTGGATGTTTTTAAAAAGGCAAGTGGAGAATGGAGAAAAAAGAAGCATTGCTCATGTGATATGTACAGTGATCTGAGATTTCTTACATTTGATAATGCTATGGAAGTTATCTTAGATGTAAAGTAGTTTCAAAAATTCCAGTTCTGTAACCACATCTGATATGGTTTAGCAGTGTCCCCACCCAGATCTCATCTTGAATTCCCACTTGTCGTGGGAGAGACCTGGTGGAAAGTCTTTCCTGTGGTGTTCTCATGATAGTGAATAAGTCTTACAAGATCTGATGGTTTTAAAAAGAGGCATTCCCCTTCACAAGCTCTCATTTTTTACCTGCCACCATCCACGTAAGATGTTACTTGCTCCTCCTTGCCTTCCCCCATGATTGTGAGGCTTCCCAAGGCACATGGAACTGTAAGTCCAATTAAACCTCTTTCTTTTGTAAATTGCTCAGTCTTTATCAGCAGTGTGAAAATGGAATAATACAACACCTTAACTTTTGAAGTAAATGAGATGCCTGATGGTATTTCCCCCCAAGTATTTTGTGTTTGCTTTTACAGGTACTTTTGGATTACTTGAATAAAATGCAAAATTACTATAAAATAGAGGATTATATCTCTTTAACAGATTATCACTGTTATCTTTCAATACATTGACAATGCAAGGGTAATAGTTGAGGGTTTTTGTCAAAATGTTGGGGTAAGCAACCAGGCTAATGTAAAGTGGAGGCAAGGAAAATGTTTCAGTGAAAAGGAAAACAGGCCATGTAAATACACTGTCGGTGAAAAATAAGAAATGAATAAATAAATATTTAATAAAATTAATGACTGAAACAGAAAAAGTCACGAATGTTTTTGGATAATAGGCTATACCACAGTGATATAGAATTAGTTGAGAGGGTGGTGGTGAGGGATAAAAGACTACACATTGGGTATAGTGGTGTATGCTGCTTGGGTGATGAGTTCCCCAAAATTAGAGAAATCACCACTAAAGAACTTATCCATGTAAGTTTTGGGGGAACCACCTGTTCCCCCAAAATTATTGAAATAAAGTAAAATAAATTTTAAAAAATTCATACAAAAAAAAAGTATTTTGTTACCTGACCTGCATTATGCAGTTTTTTTTTTTTTAATTAAGAATGGCAAACTCCTTCTGAAACTCTTGATGGCCTTCATTTCTCCAATTTCAGGTCTTGCTGCTCTCATCCCTACTTCCTATAGGCAGTACTACCAGTAAGCTTCTGTAATAGGCCTCTAGGCAGTCCTAGTTCCTTCCTTAGGTTTGTAGGTCATGCTCTTCCATTGCCTGGAGTACTTCAATTTACTCTACCCTCACCCTATTTTCTGGTTTACTTTTCTTTATCCTTGAATATTAATTCTATAGACCAGGATAGGGGTACCTTTATAATTTCAAAGTGCCCTATACTTCCACTGTCATAGTACATATATTAATTGTACATTTCTCTAAGTTAGTGTAAGAGTTTGTGGGAGTGTGTGTGTGTGTGTGTGTGTGAAAAGACAGTATCTTTAGTTAATAAGCACAAAATAAATATGTTTTGAATGAGAAGATTCTGGTTCTAGTATTTACTATTTTTGGATTTAGGAAACATTTATTAAGTGTTTAAATATTACTTCTTAGTCCAGCCTGGGGGGAGTTTAGAGGAAAACTAATGGACATGGGGCAAGCTTAGGTGGAAGGATGATGCTTGAGCTCAGCTGTGTAGGATGAGTTAATCTGGACCGAGTTGCTGATAAAAATAGAATAAATTTTGGTAAGAACTTTTCCTCCAGTGTATTTTGGCATTGCTTTGTATAATAAAAAATAAGTTAAAGGATGTTAGACTATAATAAAATTTATTTTGAAAAAAACTTATGAGAAATTAACTTTATATGCAAATTCTAAAAAAGTCTGAAATGTACAGATGCTTCATGTTAATACTGACAGTTATTGACTAGTTTATCTTATTTCAATTCATGATAAAAAAGCTAAAACAGTTGTTTTTAAGCGCTAACAGAATAACTGGGTCTTGGAAAATAAGTAGCATTATATGCAAAACGTGTAATATGCCAACTGGTGGCATTTTGCTTCCCTATAATTATTATCTAGTGAATGATAAGACTAGATTATCATTCTAGTGATATATCTAAAAATAAATTTCTTATTTATTTATATGTTATATGGTAAAACTTATATTTAGAATCTTACAAGGGAAAGGAAAACATCTTTTCCCCTCTCCAAAATCTACTGAGAGAGGAAGGTATTTATTTGGCTTACCTGAATTACATGAGACAATATCTCAGACTTTCACCTGAGTAAGAATCACTTTGGTTCATGCTAAAATACAGGTTCTTAGGCCAGTCCTGTTTTTGTTGGTGAGGCCCTTACATTTGACCTTTAATGAGCATCCCAATGTTATCACATTCCAATGTGATAACAAATTGGAAAATAATGTGTATGTCAGTAATATGTAATTCAGATACTAACGACTGACCCTTATTCTCCTGGCCATTGAGTGGTGTGGCTGACACATTCTATGTAAATCTGAGGTTCTCAACAGGTTATATCCAATTCTGTCATAAATTTAGAGTAATCTTAAGTACATTGAATTAAATGTTACTTATTGATAAAATGCATGACATTTCACCTAGAATTCACAAAATCAGTCAAATGACTTTATTCTTATCATCTGGGTACCCTACTTTGCTAAGCAAACTGTGTTACATGTGGTTTTGTTTATTACAGTCTGTGCAAAAAGAAACATCAACAATATTACTATCATTTCACTTTGTTATTTCTGGTATTCCACTAATGCCTCATTTGTAATAGTTAGGTATATCTTTATCTTTCTAGTAAACTGGTTTTTAAAGAATAGACAATTTTAAAATGTTGAAATATAGTATATATCCCTAACTGACTTTGTAGGGGATAACTTTCTTTTTAATATTCGTTATTTCTTGATTATATGCTGCTTATAAAAAATACAAAGCTTAGACATTTACTTTGTTTTTTACCTTTTGCAATTTTGTTAAAGTAATACATATTCACTTTAATATGTGAAACAGTGCATTAATATGCACAGAAATATCTTTAAAAAGCTAATATACTTTCCATCCCTTTTTTTCCCACCTCACTTTCTTTATGCTGATACAAACATAAACACATGTGTAGGTTTGTGTTGAGTATGTATTTTAATGTGATTATTTGCATATTTTGGAACTTGCTTTTTTAAAACACCATGTTGTCGTTGTTGTTCCAGCATAACTGTATAATTATAACTTATTCTTCTTAATAACTGTGTACTATGCCATAGTATAAGAGAGTATCATTATTTCTTCAGTAATTCTCCTGTTTATGAACATTTAAGATGTTTCCTCTTTTTCGTTACTACTCATAATGGTGCAACAGATAACTTTGCTTATAGATCTCTATGCATTCATTTTCTTTCTGTTTTATTAAAGATGCAGGATTGTGGATCAAAAATAATGTGTATTTCAGTTTAATGAATTTCCTTTATAAAATAAATAACATTTTATATACTTGTTATCATAAAATAGACTATAGAATATGGAAAACACATAGAATGAAATAAAAAGCATCTATAAATCTACCATCAAAACACAATCAATGTGCTAACAAATTGGAAGTTATTTTTTCAATTGTTTGTAATTATTTGCTTCTTTACAATTCATTACATCAATTGTGTTGTAATCCTGTAAGGTTTATTTTTACCACAAGGAAGATTTCACATAGTAATTTCAAATTCTGAATTTTAATTTTTTTTTTTTTTTTTTTGGAGACAGGTTCTTGCTCTGTCACCCAGGCTGGAGTGTAGTGGTGTGGTCACAGCTCACTGCAGCTTCAGTCTCCAGGACTCAAGTGCTGCTACCTCCTCGCCTCTTAAGTAGCTGGGACTACAGATGCATGCCACCTCACCCAGCTAATTAAAAAAATGTTTCTTTGTGGAGATGGGATCTCACTATGTTGTTTAGGCCAGTCCGAACTCCTGGGCTCTAGTGATCCTCACACCTCAGACTCCCAAAGTGCCGGGATTTCAGGTGTGAGCCACAGTGCCAGGCCTAAGTATTTTTTTTAAGACCCAAGTAGTTTTTTTTTTAAGGCCCTTAAGTTTTAACTATAGATTTGTCTTTGTTGTTCCTACTTCTTTCACTTAAAGAGAACAGCTGAGAACTTCCAATGAAATTTGTAATATAACCTAAAAAGTGGAATATTGATAAAGGAAGAAAAAATAGCCCTGAAATAGGACTGTGCAAGCTTGAGTATTCGGTATGGCATCTACCTGATTAGACATGGGATTTTGGTTAAGTTACTTGACGTCAGAACCTCAGTTTCCTCCAATATTTCCAAATTCAGGTAATAATGACTTACATTTTAAGATAGTTATTTGCAGTTGAAGAAAAGAAGCAAAATATTAAATGGTATGTTGTTACTTAACTTGATTCTGTCTTAGAACCAAAAATGTCAAAGTTTTCCAAACTCAATATCAGAAAGTTTCTTTTTGCCTGCTTGCAGTCCATCCTGATCATCATCCCCATAGGCAGTTCTTATTCTGATTTCTGTCATCATAGGCTCAGTTTTCCGATTCTGGAAGTTCATGTAAGTGGAACTATACAATATATACTCTTTTGTATCTGGTTTCTTTCAACAAAATGTTTATGTGGTTTATCGATGTTATATGAATGTAACATATTTCTATACTGTGCGGTATTATGCTATGTAAAATTAGTAAACTATTCTAATTCTAAACTAATGTTATCAGTAAAATTAGTAAACTATTCCACTAAGTAGGATAGATTAATAGGCTCTAAGTGAAAAACAAGTATTCTTTTAGCACCACTTTACCTTTCTTTTTTAGAGAAGGATGTTTGTATTCATGTATGTGTGTGCATGTATATATGTTACTGATAGATGGATATATAGGTAGGTGAATAGGTAGAGTGGTAGTTTTGGTTTGAAAAATTGAGAAGAATTCATATAAAACAACTATGAGTTATTACGTCTTGGGAAAATGGAGCATGTGAGACCTACCTTTTATATACTTTTAAAAACTCATGTAATTATGAGTTTTACCTTTTATGTTTTGTGTCTTTCAGATGAGGGGAGGAGGAGCTATACCACCTACCAAATAAATAAAAGCTTTTAAAATTACTTTTTTCTTTCTGCTCTGTTCCTTATTTCAACTGTCTCTCCAATTTTTTTTTCTAATTGTATGGGGAAATGTAGGCTTTAATTTAGCTCTTAACGTTACAAGAGTTGCTCTTAACCTCCCATAAACAAGATTATTTTGCCCATTATGGTTTTAGGGTGTGTGTGTGTGTGTGTGTGTGTGTGTGTAGTAGCTGGCTATTTCTGTCTATGATAATTTACCCTGTTCCCCCCATAACCCCCACTCCCAATGCATTTCCTTGGAGAGATCTTTTGAAAGTCCTGGCAGTTATTTACTAAATATAGTACTTTAAAGCAACGAGATAGTATTCATTTAAGTAAGTGACAAATTTTTCAATATTTGGGAGTTAATATTTTAAACTCCCAAAATAAAGATTGATCCTTTTTGGCAATTTAGCCAAACCTTCAATATTTGATTGTTTAAAGATAGATTTAGTTTCTGATGAGTGAGGGAAACGAATCTGAAAAAAATGATATACTTTGCTGTACTTTTGTCATAGTTTATAATCAAATCCTTGGAAACTAATAGCATTAGTAAACAACAAAATAATTATAAAATTAAAATATTGAATCATTAACAGATTGTTAGCAAACAATAGAAAATATTGGGGTTTTAAAAAAATGATATTGTTTACTATACTGAGGTAGTCAGCCTCAAAAGATGGCTATGAGTCAGACCTCCTAGTATTTATGCTCTTCTATTGGCCTTTCCGCTTAAATCTGGGCTGGCCCTGTGACTTGCTTTTGACTTGCTTGTGGTGAAAGTGATACTGTTTGACTTCTGAGGACAGGTTATAAGGAGCCTTGCATTTTCCGTGCGAGTCACCTGGCATATGTGCTCTGGGAGAAGCCCGCCACCATATGTGAAGGCCAGTATCCCTGAAACTGCTATGTTGTGAGGATGCCTAAGCTAGTCACACAGAGAGGCTAATTGTAAGGAAGGAGAGAGAGAAATGCTTCTCTGACTCTCAGCTGTTGCAGTTATTCCAGCTAAGTTATCAGACATATGAGTGACAAAACCATCTTGGATCTCCAGCTTGATTGAAATTTCACATGATTCCAGCCCAAGCCACCATCTGATTGCAGCTACATGAGTGAGACCAAACCAAGAACCACTCAGATAAGTCTAGAAAATTCCACAGAACTGTAAGAGAGAAATAATAGATTCTTGTTTTTAAACCTTAGTTTTGGAGCATTTCCATAGCAACAAATAACCAGAACAGGTATTTTTAATTAAAATTTGTCTTAAATATATTTTATTATGGAAAGGACCAAGATATTCTACTCATCGTCAGCATTTCACTCTTTTCTAGATGACAGTATTTTGAGCCAAGGGATATGATTTAAATAATTGACACAGAATTGCAGATAAAGAGAGGTTCTGAGGTTAAGAATCAGTTCAGCCAGAACCAATCTGAAGCATCCAAGGCTACTAGAAAGCTTTAAGGAGCCATGAATCATACTTTAGGGACCCAGCAGTAATGAGGGGGTTCAGGTTGAATCCAAGCATTTTCTGTTTATAAACAGAACAATATAATAAGATATGTAATAATTTACTTTAAAGAAATTAAATAAGTATAAAGCTTTCACTCTTTCCTCCTCATTTACTTTATTTGCTACTTTAGATGGTATTTTGGTGGCTCAGTTAAAATAATACTTAATAAAGTTAGGCTTCATGTAAAGGGGTGGGATTTGTATCAGATTAATGTAACTTCTAAGTCCCTTTATGCATTCCAGATAAGAGGAAATGTGAAATCCCTAATGCCAGAGACTGCTGTTTTTTGATTGCTAATGCTTTGACCTCAAAGTTCACTGAAGATTAGTATATTAGGCATAGTGCATTCAAGCTCATTTTTTAAGTTATCTTTATGTTTTGTCAACTGCCAGGTGGACTCTGGGCATTTTTTGGGGAAATGTGGTTAAGGCAGCCATAATTAGCAACTGCTTGAAATACTTACCAGGTATTTTAAAGAATATTAATAAGACCTCATTTAATTTGGTTGGCAGCTCTTAGATGATTTCTACAGTGATCATGATCATGTCTTACATTTTTATATATTACCTAGCCATTTAATAATGTACTTGAGAACTAAATATTTTAATAGTATTTCCTTACAGTCTGATACAGCGTGCAATGTTAGGTATTTAAATGTTGTCTAATACATAATTTTGAGCTCAATTAGCTTGAAATGGCAAGTTCATCTAAAGTACATATGAATAAAAGAGATTATAAGTATAGTGAAGTGTAACATAGAACTGGTAAATATTTTAAATATATGTACTCATTATGATTTGTGAATATTATAGCCAAAGCATGCAGTTGCAACAACTTCCAAAATTAAAACTATTTGAAAACTCTTTTACATTTTACACTTAATAAACTAATTTGTACATAAAACACATTATTATTTATATTTAAAACTAAAAAAATTCACTTTCTCCAGCTATTCTAACAAAAACTTAATAAGTAGGCATTGCTTTTAAAATGACACAATCTACCAGTTATTTGGTAAAACTAGCATAATCATAAATTTCCCATCCATGCTTTTTCCAAAAATACTAACCCATATTGTTCTCTCTGGACCTGTTGTAGGGATGACTAATCCAACTGCTGAGGTCTCCCTTTATGTGTTTGATGGAACACTTGGCTTGCTGGACTACAGCTGTGTGTTTATGTGCAGTGCACACCTGCAGGGGCCTGACAAATAGCTGTAGTATGCAGAGGATACAAAATTACCCTGGCAGTGCTGCAAATAAGGAAGTTTCTGTTTTGAAGTCCATATGTGTGTGTGCTTGAGATGCCAGCTGGTGTATTTATGTTGCATGCACAGATGTAAAACTGCCAACTGATTTTATACCAAATAAAGTCTAATCTTTTTATACGTACTTTGTGTCAAAGTTATGAAGTGGTATGTAAGAATATTCTCATGACTTAGCTCTTTTAAAATAAAAGCTGCTATTAAAAATATGAACTCATAATATCATTAGGAAAGAGAGGAAGAAGGATAGTGATAGAGATGGTATTTCTTAACTATTATCCTGTGTATAATAATGTTATTACTATATCATTTGATAAGTAAAGTTTTGATGTGTTATAATCATGAATGATATATATTCTCTTTTGTGGCTAGAGTCAGGTCTTTATGAAATCCCAATTTATGAATACTGAAATGTGAAAGACAAATTTATATAATTACTTGACTTGAAGGCTTTGGCTATTCTGTTTTTCAAGTACATTTGATTTTAACAAGTTGAAAGGATGGTGCATTTTTTGCCATTTTTAGAATGTATTTAAATTTGTTCTGAAAGAAATACTAGTGTTTATAAATACCAGGGATAATATTTCCCAAGTCTATGGAAATTTTAAAACCAATATAAAAATAGTGGAAAAGTCAGTTATTCAAAAGAACCTTTGAAAGAAGCAATTGTTTTTGTTTCTTTTAATATGTCTTCTCTAACTAAATGAAGAAATATATTTTATTGACTGTGTCCATCCCAAACAAGAATAATGATTTGATTATTAGAAAATTGATCTTCAAATTAATATTTGCAAATGAGATACTTTATATGTTACTTAAGTGTAAATGTAGATTAGAGTGGAAGCTTTTTTAAAAAATTAGTGTTGGATATATTCATTTTCTCTAAGAACTATTATTGCTTATGAAGCAGTGATTTTTTCCATATATAATTGGTTTTTTTTTTTTCTTTTTCTTTCTTTGTTTTTTTTTGGAGATGGAGTCTCGCTGTTGTCAGCCCGGGCTGGAGTGCAATGGCGCCATCTTGGCTCACTGCAACCTCTGCTGCCTGGGTTCCAGCAATTCTCCTGCCTCAGCCTCCCGAGTAGTTGAGATTACAGGCATCTGCCACCATGGCCAGCTAATTTTTGTACTTTTTTTTTAGTAGAGGCGGGGTTTCACCATGTTGGCCAGGCTGGTCTCAAACTCCTGACCTCAGGTGATCCACCCACCTCGACCTCCCAAAGTGCTGGGATTACAGGCGTGAGCCAACATGCCCTGCCCATATATAATTGGTTTCTAAAATTAATAGATATGTTTCAGTTGAATCATTTTCAAAAGGATTGACTTTTACTATATTTGAAATATATGTACAAATTAAGAATTTTTAGACATTGCTCAACAATAACTGTTATCAGAATGGTTATATTTGTTTTTGTTTTATTTATAACCTCTTTATTGTTTTGTATCATTTTATATGTATAAGTTTATAAATATTTGCAAATGGAGCAAAGTAGTTCAAGTGCTTTTCAAAATCATGTTAATTTTCTTATTAGAAAATTTTAATGGTACTGTAAAAATATGTTGCCGTATATAATCTTGTATTCAGTTTTGCATTTGAAACACACTGAATTTGTCTTTCACATAAGTATATCTAGATATATTGATTCTTCTGATATTAATGTAAGTTATAATTGAGTTCTGATTTTTTACTTATAGAATTGCCTTATCATAGTTCCTTATTTGACTATATTTTACTGACATTTTGTATGCTTTCCTAATTATTATTTTTATTGATAGTGTCAAACTTGTAAATAGTTTGTAATGCCTTTAAAAATTTACATAGTGTTTAATAGGCATCATTCCTTTTTCTTCAATGATAGGCATGATGCCTTTTTTTGTCATAAAGGGATGTATATTTGCTATTTTTTCTAGCATGATTTTACTTGAACTTTTACTATAATTAAATTTCAGCAAATGCGGGAAAGGCCTGAGCTTTTAGCATTGTTCCTTAGCCTTAAAGTCTAAATTTTGACTAAGTCAGGCATCTTAATTCATGAAGAAAGTTTGATTTGGAATAAGTTTTATATAATGAGACAGAAAGATGGACTAGAGGGACAAGATGTTTCTGACAAAATATACAATTACTTGTATGATTAAAAAGTGCATGAAGAAACCAAGTACATCAATTTTCCAAATGAAAGGTAGTATGGTATACTTGAATTAACTCTTGATCAGGAGACATACAAAATTCTAGCCCTGTAACACACAGTTGTATGTTGTTAGACTGGTTTCCTGGAGCTTTAGTGTAGTTTAATTTTTCTACCAGAGAAAGGGAATAGTAATTCTGATTAATATTGATATGAGTATTAATAATAAGATAATGGACATAAAGCTGTTCTGTGATCAGGGTGTGGAGCATGTAGTAGGTGTCCAATAATAGTTGACTTTTTTTTTTAAAGCAGTAGTAGTAACACTTTGAAAAAGTTCATTACATAGGAAATATACATGTAAAGTTAGCTCAGAAAAGGATAGACATAAGAAAGCTTCACTGATGCCTTACGTTTTTTCCTGAAAATATATTTTAAAGAAAGGACCAAACCTCAAATCTTTACAGCTAAAAGAATCTTTTATTACTTATTTGAGAGATTATGTTCAATACATTGCTTGGTTATTTAGTGCTAGGGCCAACTGCCTTTAGTAGGATATCACTTCAAACACTGCTGCCGCCACTGCAGGTTGCAAGCACATGATTGAAGGCTTCTAGTTCTCAGCTCATGCCCAGATGTCTTTCAATAACTATAGCCAGTAATTTCTTCAAATTGCTCACTTTATCAGCAGCACATGTCATCAATCCTGAAGTGGTTGGTCAAGTCAACTGCAGAATCTTTAGCTTATAGACACAGCTGCAAACAGGTGAACAGGCAGAAAGTAATTTGTGCAGCTTGGTGGCTGTCAGACGAAAGACAGACAATCTGTGTTTAAAACAGATTGCAGGCCCTGTATGGGCCAGACAAAAGGGATTTCTCCAACTGCAAATAATTCTAAGGTTAACATATTTTCCTTTCTGCCATTAGGTGATTTGTTAAAATTGGAAACAATGAACATTATAAATCTACACAGAAACTGGAGACAAGATGAAAGAGAAAATCAGATCACTAAATAGGTTTACATTTGTCTTTCCAAAGAAGTATAACTGGCATTCATATAAGCTGTTTTCTCACAAATTAAGCCAAGTTATAAAATTCTTTGAAACTTATAAGATTATAAATTTACTGGTATTAAAAAAGCAATGAACCTTGAACAGTCCAGTTTTATAAGTAGTTTTAGAGTTAATTGTTAATTTGTAGATGTTGGAATTTGCTTCTTTAAAATATTATTTAGTATTTTCTTGCAGCTTTATTAAGTAGATTTTAAAACTAGCATATGCTAGATATAACACACTTTTCAGCACATAAAATCTACCATGGTTACAGAACAAAATTCATATGGAGAAAATATTCTGAGGATCTATGCATTTAAAAAAGTTATCCTCACATTTTTTCCTTTGGAGTTATTTAGATCAGAATCTGAAAGATACCTGAATCTATCTGTAAAACAGTCATATTTTAGAAGATAGTTCTACAATAACACTAAGAGTATTCATCATTTTTGTCCATAAATCTCAAAATGATAAACTTATGAGAGTCTGAATCAGCAAAGTTATTTCTCAACAGTATTGGTCCATTATAAGTGCCTACTCATTAAACTAAACAGGAAGAAGGACTATATTACATTAGCTAAATGAGTACCTCATGACAGAAGACTACTGAAGAAGATATACATACTATCTTTAAGACACACTATCTTAAATATCTAAAAAAGTTTAGATATTTAAAATATGTATACATGTGTAGTGCATGGATGCATGTGTTTGTAGGGAGGAACACATGAGAAATAATTGAGTAGTCCTTCTTTGTTTTCGTACCGGAGCTTATGTCTATGATATAGAGAACTGTAAGTGAATGTTACTGATTTATTCTCTCTTATTTTTGGCTCTCTTGTGCTTTCTCTCTTGTTTCACAATCAATTTAGTATTGTAATTGTTTTTTATAGGTAATGATCTGTGTAACATAGTGTTTAAGAACACAGTCCTCAGTGTCAAATTGGATTTAAGTTCCAGTTTGATAATACTGTGTGATTTTTGAACAAGTTACTTAACCTACCAAATCCTTAGTTTTTCAGTGGTGATAGTGGCTGTTTATTAACTTAGGTTGTTTTGTGGTATTAAAAACTCATATAAAGTATTGTGCCTTGTGCCTTGTACTTATTTAAAGCTTCAATAAACTTTAGGCATTTTCTGCTAGAATCCAAACATCCTAAGGAAAGGGAATGTTTTGGTCTTGCTCCTAGCTGCTTCCTAAGCATTTATTAACATGATTTGAACCTCTAAGAACTCAGAAGTAATCTGAATGAACTTGTCAATAGTTCTGTAATTTTTAGAGTCCACTGTGCTGATTTCCCTTAGTCATAATATTCCTTTCTTGCCAAATGCCTTGACCTTAAATATGACAACAATTCTTATTTATTTATTGAGACAGAGCCTTGCTCTGTCACCCAGGCTGGAGTGCAGTGGTGCGATCTTGGCTCACTGCGACCTCTGCCTCCTGGGTTCAAGCGATTCTCCTACCTCGCCCTCAGTAATCCCAAGTAGCTGGGATTACAGGCACTCACTACTATGTCTTACTAATTGTTGTGTTGTTTTAGTACAGACAGGGTTTTGCCATGTTGGCCAGGCTGGCCTCAAAACTCCTGGCCTCATGTGATCCACCCGCCTCAGCCTCCCAAAGTACTGGGATTACAGGTGTGAGCCCCTGCACCCCACCCTGATTTATTTGTTAAGTATAGACAAAGCGGTATGAATATTTTACTGTCTCTCATTTCAGTTTTTCTAACATTAGGAAATTGTTCTTGATTACAGCTGTTTGTCAGATATAGCTAGCTGTGGTGCCTCATGCTCACAGAATAATCTGGCATTAAAAGTCAATTATATTTTACTGTTTTTTGTTTTGTTTTGTTTTTTGAGACTGGGTCTCGCTTTCTCAACCAAGCCTTTTCGTCTCCAAACTTGCCCAACATGGTTCTCCATTCTTTGGCCAAAAAATCAATGGGTTCAAGAACACAAGTTTTAACTCTAGGACTTAACTTTAGATTTCTCATATCAAAATCGCTTTGCCTCTAGAGCAGTAGTTAGAGCTTCCAATATATGCTGACTTTCAGGCCCTACACCATACCTATTGTTTTGAAATCTCTAAGGATGGGGCCTGGATGTCGATCTTTCAATAAAATCTCTTTTTGTCAATCTAATGTGGACCCATGGTTGAGAACAAGTACTCTAGGACAGAGACTGGCAAGTTATGACCCATGGGCCAAATCCAGCCCATCAGCTGTTTTTGACTGGAATGCAGTAACCATCATTATTTGGCTGGTTAGTTATTATCCATGGCTGTTTTGTGCTACAACAGCAGAGTTAAATAAATGCAACAGAGACTGTATGTCTTGCAAAGCCTAAAATATTTATTATTTAACCCTTTATACAAAATGTTTGCTGGCCGGGCGCGGTAGCTCAAGCCTGTAATCCCAGCACTTTGGGAGGCCGAGACGGGCGGATCATGAGGTCAGGAGATCGAGACCATCCTGACTAACACGGTGAAACCCCGTCTCTACTAAAAAAATACAAAAGCTAGCCGGGCGAGGTGGCGGGCGCCTGTAGTCCCAGCTACTTGGGAGGCTGAGGCAGGAGAATGGCATAAACCCGGGAGGCAGAACTTGCAGTGAGCTGAGATCCAGCCACTGCACTCCAGCCTGGGCGACAGAGTGAGACTCCGTCTCAAAAAAAAAAAAAATTTTTTTTGCAAACCCATTTTAGATTATGAGCTCTGATGCGGTGACTCATGCCTGTAATCACAGCACTGTGGGAGGCCAAGGCGGGTGGATCATGAGGTCAGGAGTTCGAGACCACCTTGGCCAACGTGGTGAAACTCCATCTCTACTAAAAATACCAAAATTAGCTGGGCGTGGTGGCACGCACCTATAATCCTAGCTACTCAGGAAGCTGAGGCAGGAGAATCACTTGAACCCAGGAGGTCGAGATCTCCCCCCTGCCCCTACCCTTGGTGACAGGGTGAGACTCTTTTCAAAAAAAAAAAAAAAAAAACCAAAACAAATGAAAAAAGATTATGAGCTCTGATTATCAACAGTTTTGCACATATTTCATGTTTGTTGCTACTTCAGGTAATCCATTGGTGAATTAGCTAGATATTTTTGATTACCTTTTTATTTCTTGACTAATAGTGAGCTGTTTGAGGGCAGGCACTGTATTTTATAGCTCTTTAAAATCCTCAACCCCTAATATAGTTAATTTTGCATAGTGGGGTGTAAGTAAATGTTCATTAATTGACTCTAGTTATTGGCCTTCAGTTATTGCATGAAGATACTAGTAAGGGACAGTGTGGAGCTTTTGATTTGTGCATGTTCAGTTTTTTTTTTAACTCCTTCTATTAAAATAGACATTATTGTAATTTAGAATATTACCAAGTCATCATTATATAATTACAGAAAATCCCTTAATTTTTTTTTCATTTCTGGAATTACCATCAACCTTCATTACTCATTGTTTGTACTTAATGTTTAGATCTAAGCTACAAAACAGCATACCATATTTTCATCATCATTACTCTTTTAAAAGTTTGCCTTCATTCCTGTTTCAGGGAGTTTGGGCAATGCCTGTGATATTTGTGTCTTGAAAATATCTCAGTGGTCTGTCAGATACGAGGTTGATCCAATTTTAATAATAGTTTTTTCTACTTCTTGATCTTTAATAGATTGAAATTATCTTGGCTTTTGCTGGTAGTGTAGTCATAATAATTTTTAAATTGTGGGTGCTCAAGGGAGAAAACAGACCCAAAATGTCCTGTATTGGTTCTGTGTTATTCCCCTGGAATGATGTGTTTGACTAGTTTTCTTTTAAACTATTAACTACATAAATTTTGTTCAAGGCTGGTGTCTTAGCATTTGTATTACAACTATAGTTAGTACACATACATGTCTTCTCTATTCATTAAGAAAGATCACTATCTTACATTGTTTTTTTCATTTCACTTGTTAAATAAAGTGAATATGTTATTTAGGGCAGGGAAAAAAATAAGGCCATCAGGCAGGTTGCTGACGGCAGTCCAAATGGCTGATCAGAGAGTCTTTATATGCATTGGTAATGTGTTGTGCAATATAAGCTGAAATATATTCCACAAGGGAGGAAAACGGAATAGGTTACATACACTGTTCCTAAGTGCAATGAATATAAAACTCCATTACTCACTTTAGGCAGGTGCTTTTTATATGAGGCTTTAAAGTAATATAAAACTGCTGGTGAAATGATTGGTTTATACAGACACCACTTAGCTTCCAGTGCTCTAACCAGATAAAGAGACTAAAACTATTAAGATATTTCTTTAATGATTCAGGGATTGATGTTTAATATTCTTTTGGTATAATAGCCTGTCCCTGTAACATTGTATAGTTATGAAATTTGTGTGTGACTTGGTTATGAAAGACTTTTTTCTGGGAAAGAGGAAAAAAGTTCGTATTTGTTAATGATAAGGAAATGAATCTCTCCAAAATTTCTTTCAATGTATACATATATAGAAAGATGTATATCTGCATTTGAAAATATTTTTGAAGGACTTTCTAAATACGTTTCTTGGTAGTTTTTTTCAGCTTTTCTCCAAGAACGATTGAACATTTTATAGGCATTATGATTGAATAAATTTTGTAATGTATAATAACTCTCTTTAGGATAACTCTGCAGTTGGTTGATGAACATTATAAAGCATTAAAATGTGTATTAGTTCATAAAGATTTGCAGTGATCTCACTTAGATATACAAACCGCTATATTTCTCTTTTTTGACACTTTTACAGAGAACAAGTACCTGCTTATTGTTTTAATGCTGAACATTCTCTTATGAGTGAATTTTTATAAACTAAAAGGGACATTAAAAGGATAACAAATAGGCATTTTCGAATTTGTCTTAGGTTCTAAATATTTGAACCAGATGGTTTTCTTTCTAAACTGTCATTGATTGATTGATTAATTGATTTTCCCTCCCTCCCATCCCTCAGTGCCTCCATGTCTCCCCCCCTTGAGCTTCCCCCTCACCCCTAACCCCGCTTCCCCTTATTAGGTGACATTTACATACAATCAGCTATTTTAGAGTGTATGATTCAGTGGTATTTAGTGCATTCACAATGTGCAACTACCAGGCCTCAGTTTCAAAATACTGATATCACTCCATAAAAACACCCCATAGCTTTTAAGTAATTGCTCATAATTCCTCCTCTCCCTCATCCCCTGGTATCCTCTAATCTTATCTACTTTTGTCTCTATGGATTTTCCTTTTCTGGACATCTGATATTAAAGGAATCATATATTAATATTATGGGACCTTTTGGTTTTCTCCAGAGATCTAGCTAAGTTGTTGTGTGTATCAACAGTTCATTCATTTTTTATTGCTCATAATATCCCATGGTATGGATGTACCACGGTTTGTTAAATAATTTATCTGTGGAAGGACATATTTGTTGTTTCCAGTTTTTGGCTATTACAATAAAGCTGTGATAAACATATACAAGTTTTTGTGTGAACATGCATTTCATTTCTCTGGGAGTAATGCCTCAGAATACAGTTGCTGGGCTGTATGCTAGTTGAATGTTTAAATTTTTTTTTTTTTTTTTTTTTGAGGCAGAGTCTCGCTCTGTCACCCAGGCTGGAGTGCAGTGGCGTGATCTCAGCTTACTGCAAGCTCTGCCTCCCAGGTTCACGCCATTCTCCTGCCTCAGCCTCCCAAGTAGCTGGGACTACAGGTGCCCACCACCACGCCTGGCTAATTTTTTTGGATTTTTAGTAGAGACGGGGTTTTACCATGTTAGCCAGATGGTCTCCATCTCCTGGCATCATGATCCGCCTGCCTTGGCCTCCCAAAGTGCTGGGATTACGTGAGTCACCGCCCTGGCCTGAATGTTTAATTTTTAAATGAATGGATGTGACTGTGTTTCAATAAAGCTTTATTTATAAAAGCAGGAAGTGGGCCAGATTTGGCCTATGTGGTTTGTCTAACATGGTTATAGGAAGAAGGAATTGGTGGATAAATATCATGGCTTTGTTAACGCCTATTTAATCATGTTCCTTAAATATATTGTTTAGTAAACTGCTTTATAGAATTACCCATATAGTAATTTTGTTTTCAAATAGTAAACTTAAGATGATATCCCATTTCATTCCTTATATTGGTAATTTATAGTTTCTCTCTTATTAGAGTTTTTTCAGTTTTATTGGTCTTTATAAAATGTTTAAAAAATCAATTTAAAATTTTAAATACAATTTTTTTATTTTTAGAATTTTGAATATAAATTTTGTTGATTTCTGCTACCTTTGTTATTTTTTGCCCATGCTTTTTTTTTGCTTTGGTTTTATTTTGCTTTCCATGTTTTTGGTGTTTTAGGTGAGAGCTAGATTATGGAATTAAGACTTACTTTTACTGTGCACATTCGGTGCTATAAATTTCTCTCTGTGTACTGCTTTAGTTGTGGCCCACAAATTTTGATACATTATGTCTTCATTCAATTTTTGTCTTCTGTTTCATTGGAGAATTCCTCTTTGACTCATGGACTAGACTATTTAGATCTGTTTAATTTCCAAGTTTGGGGAAATTTTCCTACTACTTTTTAAAAAATTGATTTCTAATTTGAATCTATTGTGGTCCGAGAACAAACTCTGTAAAACTTCATTTATTTTAATTCTGTTCATTTCCGGGCCAGTATAATATTGTCTAGCTTGTTAGCTGTCTCATGGGCATTTGAAAAGAATGTGTATTCTGCTGTTCTGTAACCTAGAAACAGCTTATTAGTTGATGGCATTTTTGACATTGTCTGTATCCTTGCTGACACTCTGTCTAGTTGTTGTGTTTGTTGTTGAGAGGGGTATTGAAGTCTCCAAATATAGTTGTAGATTTATTTTTTCAGCTCTGTCTCTTTCTGCTTCACATATTTTATAGCTATGTTGTTTGGTTTACACATATTTCAAATTGCTGTGTCTGTTCAGAGGATTGGCTCTTAGGATTTTTTTCCTCTTAAACCTACTTTGTTTGACATTAAAATATCCAGTTTTTTAAAAAAATATTGAGATAAAGTTCACATAACAGAAAACGTATCATATAGCTATTTTCAAGTGTACAATTCAGGAGTTTTTAATAAATTCTTATAGCTGTGCCGCTATCACCACTGTCTAATTTTAGAACATTTTTATCTCCCCAGAAGCCGCCCCATACCCATTAAGCAATCATTCCCCATTCCCATTTCCCCACAGCCCTTGGCAATGACTAATCTACTTAGTGTCTCTGTGGAATCCTGATTTTGAATATTTTCTATAAATGGAATCATGGAATATGCAATGTTTTGTATCTGATTTATTTCACTAAGAATAATTTTTTCAAGGTTTATTCTTGTTGTAGTATATTTCAGTGCTTCATTTCTTTTCATGGCTGAATAATATTTCATAGTATGGTTATATTACATTTTGTTTCTTCATCAAGAGGTAGATATTTGAGTTATTTCCACTTTTTGGCTATTAGGAATAATGCTTTTATGAACATTCTTATACAAGCTTTTGTGTGGACATATATTTTCAGTTCCTTTGGTTATTTACATAGGAGATGTACTGCGGGATCATATGGTCACGTTTGATTAACTGCAAAATTGTTTTCCGTAGCAGCTGGACCATATGACATTCCTAGCAGCAATGTATGAGGGTTTCTTTTCTTTCCTTTTTTTTTTTTTTTAATTATACTTTAAGTTCTAGGGTACATGTGCACAACATGCAGCTTTGTTACATATGTATACATGTGCCATGTTGGTGTGCTGCACCCGTTAACTCGTCATTTACATTGGGTATATCTCCTAATGCTATCCCTCCCCACTCCCCCACCCCCCAACAGGCCCAGGTGTGCGATGTTCTCCTTCCTGTGTCCGAGTGTTCTCATTGTTCAATTCCCACCTATGAGTGAGAACATGTGGTGTTTGGTTTTCTGTTCTTGCGATAGTTTGCTGAGAATGATGGTTTCCAGCTGCATCCATGTCCCTACAAAGGACACGAACTCATCCTTTTTTATGGCTGCATAGTATTCCATGGTGTATATGTGCCACATTTTCTTAATCCAGTCTGTCACTGATGGACATTTGGGTTGATTCCAAGTCTTTGCTATTGTGAATAGT
>NW_016803103.1:962873-991859 GCF_001698545.2 Rhinopithecus bieti
TCCAGCTTTGTTCCATTGCTGGCGAGGAACTGCGTTCCTTTGGAGGGGAGAGGCGCTCTGATTTTAGAATTTCCAGCTTGTCTGTTCGGCTTTTCCCCATCTTTGTGGTTTTATCTACCTTTGGTCTTTGATGATTGTGACATATAGATGGGGTTTTGGTGTGGATGTCCTTTCTGTTTTTTGTTTTCCTTTTAACAGTCAGGACCCTCAGTTGCAGGTCAGTTGGAGTTTGCCCGCGGTCCACTCCAGACCCTGTATCAGCAGGAGAGGCTGCAGAAGAGTGAATATTGCTGAACAGCAAATGTTGCTGTCTGATCGTTCCTCTGGAAGCTTTTTCTCAGAGGTGTACCCATCCATGTGAAGTGTGAGGTGTCATTCTGCCCCTAGTGGGGGATGTCTCCCAGTTAGGCTACTCGGGGGTCAGGGACCCACAGGAGCAGACAGTCTATCTGTTTTCAAATCTCAAACTCTGTGCTGGGAAAACCACTACTCTCTTCAAAGCTGTCACACAGGCACATTTAACATCTGCAGAGGTTTCTGCTGCCTTTTGTTTGGCTATGGCCTGTCCCTAGGGGTGGAGTCTACAGAGGCAGGCAGGCCTCCTTGAGCTGAGATGGGCTCCACCCAGTTGGAGCTTCCAGGTTGCTTTGTTTACCTAGTTAAGCCTCAGCAATGGCGGATGCCCCTCTCCCAGCCTTGCTGCAGCCTTGCAGTTAGATCTCAGACTGCTGTGCTAGCAATGAGGGAGGCTCCATGGGCATGGGACCCTCTGAGCCACTTACGGGAAATGGTCTCCTGATGTGCCGTTTGCCAAGATCCTTGTTAAAGCCCAGTATTAGGGTGGGAGTGACCTGAGTTTCCAGGTGTTGTGTGTTAGGGTTTCCCTTGGCTAGGAAGGGAATTGCCTTCCCCCTTGCGCTTCCCCGGGTGAGGCGATGGCTTGCCCTGCTTCGGCTCTCCCTCATTGGGCTGCACCCGCTGTCCTGCACCCACTGTCCGACAGGCCCCAATGAGATGAACCCAGTGCGTCAGTTGAAAATGCAGAAATCACCCATCTTCTGTGTCGCTCACACTGGGAGCTGGATGCTGGAGCTGTTCCTATTCCACCATCTTGACGTGGATCCCCGAGGGTTTCAATATCTCCACATCCTCATCAACATTGTTATTGTTTCTCTTTTTATTATTGCCATTTTATTTGGTGTGAAGTGGTAGCTCACTATGTTATAATTTTTGTGTATTGATGTTTATATAATCTACTTTCTCCACCCTTTCACTTTCAACTTGCCTACATTGTTGTATTTGAAGTGAGTTTCTTATTGACTCCATATAGTTGGAATATGTTTCTTTGATCCAGTCTGTCAGTCTTGTCTTTTAATTTGTATAATCAGAGCATTTATATTAAATGCAATCATTGATATGTTAGACTTTATATCTGCCATTTTATTTTTTGCTGTCTGTTTGATATCTCTGTTTTCATTTCTTTTCTGTCTTCTTGTGGGTTACTTGAACATTATTTGAACATTATTTAGAATTCCATTTTGGTTTATGTGTAGTAATTTTAAGTGTATCTCATCAAGCTTTTTAAATGATTGTTGTAGGCATTACATTTTACATTTCTGACTCATTAAAGTTAACTAGTATTGTGTTATGCCAGTTCAAGTGAAATATGGAATCCTTACTTGTTCTTATGTTCCTTTACCCTCCCTCATTTATAATTGAAATATTTCCTCTGTGTATATGGAGAACCATATCAGATATTATTTTTGCTTTAACATGAAACATACTTTAGAAAACTCCAGAGGAGACAGAAAGCCTGTGTACTCTATTTTTGCTTGTTGTATTCTCTTTTCTCTGCTGATATCCAAAAAAACCCTTATTTTATTCTTAACTTTCTGTTTGGAGATCTTTACCTCTCCTTTTATTGTAGATCTGCTTATGACATATTTTTTTTGTTTGTTTGTTTTAGTTTCCCTTCATCTGAGAGTGTCTCGTTTTCTCCTTCTTTCCTGAAGTATGTTTTTGCTGAATATAGAATTTGGGGTACTTTTTTTTTTTAAGCAATTGAAAAATGTCATGCTACTTCCTCCTGGCCTCTATGGTTTCTAATGAAATATCTACTGTCATTTCATTTTCCCCCCTCTATACATAAGGTGTAGTTTTTCTGTTGCTCCATTCAATATTTTTTCTCTTTTATTTTCAAAAGTTTATCCATGATGTGTGATGATTTCTTTGAGTTTACTCTGTTAGGAGCTAGCTCTGTTTCTTAATGTTTAGGTTTTGTCTTTTGGCAAATATTGGAAGTTATTAGCAACTGTTAAATTAATTGATTTTTAACTATATTATATTATATTATATTAAATGAATTTATTTAGAGATGGAATCTCACTCTGTCACCCAGACTGGAGTGCTGTGGTGTGATCTCAGCTCACTGCAACCTCTGCCCCTGGGTTCCAGTGATTCTCCTGCCGCAGCCTCTTGAGTAGCTGGGATTACAGGCACCCACCACCATGCCTGGCTAATTTTTGTATTGTTATTAGAGACAGGGTTTCACCATGCTGGGCAGGCTGGTCCCAAACTTCTGACCTCAGGTCATCCACCTTGGCCTCCCAAAATGCTGGGATTACAGAGCCACTCTCTTTTGAAGTACATTTTCTGTTTCATCTTTTTATTTCTCTTGTACTGGACTCTGATGACCTGAAAGGTAGATCTTTTTTCTAACTTTCGCATAGGTCCCTAAGACTCTTTTCTCTTTTTTTCCCTTTCTGTTTTTTTCTGTATTTCACATTGGGTAATATCTGTTGTTCCCTCTTCCATTTTAATGATTCTTTCCTTAGCCCTCTCCATTCTGGTATGGAACCCATTTATTGAGTCTCTTGGTTTGGTTGTTGCATTTTTCAATACTGGAATTTGTTTGGTTTGTTTTTATGTCATTGTTGTCCATTTTCTTCTTTTTTTTCCCCTACAAATTCCTATTTCTTTGCCAAAATCTGTTTTCATTTGCTTCAAGCAAAATGTTAATTGGAACATTTTTATAATGGCTGCTTTAAAATACTTCTCAGATAGTTCTAACATCTGTGTCATCTCAGTGACATCTATTATCCTTTTTCATTCAGTTTGGGTCCTTCTTGGTTTTTGGTATTACGAGTGATTTTTATTTGAAACCTGGATGTTTGGATATTGTTTTCCAAGATTCTGTGTTGTGTTTAAACCTCTGTTAGTTAGCTGACTTCCTCTGCAAATGCTCCTGCAGTGGAAGGGAACATGCCTCTACTTATTACTGCTAGGGGATGTAGAAATTCAGGGTTTCCACTTGGCCTGCATTGCTGTTTAAGGCCGAGGGGATTCTTGTTACTTCTGGCCCGGGGTCGATATTCTGGCTCTCAGTGAGGCCTCTGTTGATACATCACTGGCTTGGAGTGTTTAGATTGCCTCATTACTGCTCTAAGTGATGCCTCCCCTGACATTATGTTGGTGATGAGATGGTATGTTATTGCTGCAGGTTGGTAAAATTTTTGAATCTCCACTAGGTCTCTCTTTACACCACCCAGCTGAAAGCGGGAGAGGCATAGTCTTACTGCTAGGTGGAGTTAAAAGTCTAGGCCTTCTCTTAACCTACTCTTACTCTACCCAGGCAGGGATGTTGGGGTTCTTGTTAGAGTATGCTGAATATGGAAGTCTAGGCTTCCCACTTCATCTTTGCTGTTGTTGGTAGTGGTAGGTTCACCATTTTTAGAGTGGCGTTTGGCTCGAGGAGACCAGTTTTTGCCTAAACATGTTCTGTTTTGCTAGGATACGTCTTTCTGGTCCTTTGGCTAAGGAGAGCAGGTTGGGATACTTTTTTCTGTCTGCACCCATTGGCCTTTCTGGGTTGCTGGCTTCTAGGATATATGAACAAAACCAAACCCGTGATCCTTACCACTATGACATTTGCTGGATCTACATGTTCCTTCCTTTTTAAAGCTGACTAATAATTTCATTGTATGTATATACCACATTTTGCTTATTTATTCATCCTTTGGAATTTGTGTTGCTTCCATGTTTTAGCTATTATAAATGATTAAGCTATGAACACAGGTATACAAATATCTTTTTGAAACTCTGTTTTTAATTATTTTGAGCGTATACCTAGAAGTACGATTGCTGGATCATATAGTAGTTCTATGTTTAATTTCTTGAGGAACCACGATACTGTTTTTCACTGTACCATTTTACATTCCCACTAACAATATACAAGGGTTCCAATTACTCCACATCCTGGATATAATTTGTTATTTTGTGTGTGTGTGTGTGTGTGTTTTAAAATAGTGGCCATCCTAATGGGTATGAAGTAGTATCTCTTTGTAGTTTTGATTTGCATTTTCTTAATTAGTAATGCTAAGCATATTTTCATGTGCTTATTGTCCATTTGCATATCTTCTTTGGAGAAATGTCTATTCAAGTCCTTTGCCCATTTTTGAACTGGGTTTTTTTTGGTTGTTATTTAGGTCTAGCAATTATCTATGTATTCTGGATACCAGTGTCTCATCAGATAAGTGATTTGCAGAATTTTCTCAGATTGTTTCCCTCCATTTTCATAGCAGTCTAACTTCTTTTTGGCATTTTTCACAATGTTGAATATGTATATATTTGTGTAATTTTTTTCATGACTGCTTCTCTCACTAGATTGTGAATTTCATGAGAGAAGAGACTGAATCGGTCTTATTTACTTGTCTAACTCCAGGCTGAGTCTGGTATAGAGTAGTTTCATAGTAAATATTTATTGAATGAATGAGTGAGAAAGAGAATAAAAGACATATGAATCAAAGGTAGCGCCACACATGAGTGACCATTAGTAAATGATCATGCTTAGGCACAGACAAAACTTGCATCCTTAAGCTAGGATGAAAATCTAGTGGGCGATTACATTTCAAAGTGAGTTTTGGAGGGAATATATATTCAAACCATAGCAGCACCTGCTTGCTCTAAACTTAAGTGAGAAATAGGTTAGAATTTTGTGCAGTAGTTCTTTATCATGAATTGAAGGGCTTTGATTGAAGTAGCAAGATTGGAATCTTGGTTGCACACAGAGTTCTTATAGTAAAAAAATAGCTTGTTGGAGTCTTAATTTCATAGTCAGGTAATTAGCCTTGTAGGATGACAATTTTGTGTTGTGGCATTAGTGACAGTGCCTTGTGGCATACAGTGAGTTAAACTAAAGAAAGGAGAATGATCTGTGCATAGTGAGTAATGTACTTGTTTTTATTCCAGTGTGCTCTTTACCAACTCCTTCCAAACACAGACGTGCATATACGTGCCTGTACACACACACACACACATACACATGATGTTTCTTTAAAGTATAGTTTTGTCTTTATTATGACTTCTTTTATTTTTTTCAGCTAGTCATTTAGCTTCTTTAGCCATGCTTAAAGTATTTATAATTATTCCTTTAAAATTTTATCTCAGCTTTTATCACTACCTGACTTTGCCTAGTGAATATTTTTTCTATTGTATATTCAAAAACATAACTACTTCATTTAATTAATTAGTGTAAGTTTTCTTTGCCTCTAAAAATGTTGAAGGTACATGACTATATTACTACCTGAAAGACTGTTTATTTCATATTCCATTTTGTCATATTTATGGTCTTCGATCCATTGTAGATAATCATGGCTTTTAGAGATAAAAGCAATCATAGTCATAACCAAATCCAGTCCCTCACTTTTTTCAGGTGAAGAAACTGGGCTACAAAGTTTTAAATGCAACATTATACAGCTTTTTGATGGTAGAGTTTTTACTAGAGTAAAGGTCTAGTGATTAGTGTATCTTTCAGTAAAGTCCCATATTAATTTTTAATGTATATGAACTGAACTTTTCTAATCCCAGCTTGTATTGTTTATATTAATAGTAGAATAATGACAGTATAGTATCTGACATTTACTGAGCATTTACCTGCCAAATGCACTATTAACCACTGTCCATTTATTCTACTCAGTGCTCACGATTACACGATTACTCTGTGAAGTAGCTAGTGATTTATACCTATTTTACAGACGAGAAAACTTAGAGTAGTTTAATAAATTTCTGGGCTCATGATGTATTTAATTTCTTTGCATATCCTGCAGTATTTAACCTCAGAAATTACATTTTTCTTCCTCTTCTATCTTGGATAAAATCTTAGGAGAAAATTCGTGTATAAGCTACTTTTTGCTTAGGAAATATATAGCAAGACTTCTAAAAAAATTTAAAAAACAAAGAGAAAATGAAAATTAGTGTTGGAAGTAGGCACTGATGTTTTTTCTGGGTTCCCCTAATGATCTATGGCAACCCCACTAACCAGTGGGTTTGGATTTTGATTACCAGAAGGGAGTGTGGGCAAGAAGGGAGGAATTGGAAGCGACGTTCCACTTCAGTAAGCTCATAACTTCAAAGCACTAGTGAAAAGGTAGACCGTTTCAAAAATCTGTTTCACTCCAGATTTAACAAAGAAGATTCTTTGTGTTGGCCTTGATTGGGAAGGGAGAGGATGCTTTCCTGGAGATTTTGTAACCACAACTCTGTCCTCATTCAGATTTTAATTTCTTGCCTGACCTAGGAACTACTGAACTAATTAGTTAAAATGTGATCCTTAGTGGGTTAATTATGTCCCTGAGTATTTAGTGGTAAGTACAAGTATTTGCTGTGGCACATACCCTTACATCTGACAATGGATGTGAAAAAGAAAGCCTTGTGAAATGTAAACTCATAATCTAAAATTACAAAGAATTTGAGTAAATAATTCACCAAGAGCAAGACTGAGCAGAAACCTCCAGTGGCCAAATTCAACTTCTATAATGTCAGATAATATATCAGAAACAGTATAAAAGACTTTTTAAAAGTAATTGAAGAAGTAAAAGATGGAATTGAAATTACAAGAGAGATACAAGATACTATCATAAGGACTAGAGAATTTTTATAATGAAAAAAATTTTTGGAAGTCAGAAGTCCTTAATGGATTAAATGGATTAAACAGCAGATTAGACACAGCCGAAGATACTATAAGTGAACTGGAAGGTGGTTATAAAGAAGTTTCCCAGAATGCAACATTGAAAATAGAGATGATATGTGAAATACAGTCAACAGATATGGATGCTAGAATGAAAAGATTATTTCTATCAACTCTCAGAACTAGAAAGTGGGAGAGAAGCAATATTTATTGACTTTCTTACCCCTGACAAAATAGATGTGAGATGTGAATCTTCAGACCTGAGAATCATAAATTCCAAGCAGGAAAAATAAACCTAAACCTCTAAGTAGACACATTGTGGTGAAACTCTGGTATACTAAAGATAAGCATGAACCTTTAAAAGCAACCAGAGGGAAAATAAATTAATGGCATGATCTGCCAACATGTATGTTAATTATTCAGTTTCCTGCAGTTGGTAGTGAAGATGTCAAGGATAGAGAAAATTTATTTCTTCTTGAACTTATATTATATTTGAGGCATAGTATTAACCTATTTGGAATAGGTTAATTGGCTAGAAAGGGGAGGATCACTAGATTGAATTGGATGGGATCACTAGATCCCTTCTTTGAAGTCCACATACAGTCTACTGATCCTCCCCTTTCTAACCAATGTGAGTTATCGAATCTTCTTGTGAGACTATATCTAGAAGTTGTAAGTTCCTCTGTATTCTGAAGAACCAAACTCTGTCCCCTTCCAAATAAAAATACTTAATTTTCTAGTCTCTTGTACCCAGAAATGTTCTTATTCCCACATTTGGAATTATGACATAGTAGATCAATCAAAGTTAAGTAAATAAGCTTATAATGGAACAAGTCGCTTGAGTTTTTGAGTTTTTTTTTTTTTAATTTAATTTTTTTAAGAGCAGTTTTAGGTTCACAGTACAATTGAGAAGAAGGTACAGAGATTTCCCATATACCCCCACCCCAAAACATGTATAGTCTGTCTCCACTATTATCAATTTCGATATCCCCCATCAGAGTGATACATTTGTTACCTTCATGAACCTACACTGATGTGTCACAATTACTCAAGTCCATAGCCTACTTTGGATTTTACTCTTAGTGTTGTATATTCTATGGAGTTGGGAAAATGTATATGATATGTATCCATCCTTATCCTATCATATAGAATATTTCACAGCCCTAAGATTTCTTTGTGTTCTACCTATTTATCCCATCCCCCACCAGCCAAACCCAGCAACCACTGGTCTTTTTACTGTTTCTGTAGTTTTGCCTTTTCAAGAATGTAGCCTTTTCACATTCTCTTAGTAATGTGCCTTATCATGGCTTGATAGCTCATTTCTTTTTAGCAGTAATATTTCTTGTCTGGATGTACCATAGTTTATTCATTCACCTACTAAGGGACATCTTGGTTGCTTTTGTGTTTTGGCAACTATCAAAGCTGCTATAAATATCTGTATGCAGGTTTTTGTGTGGACTTGTCTCACCTCCTTTGGGTAAATACCAAAGAGTGTGAATACTGAATGGTATGATAAATGTGTGTTTAGTTTTATATGAAACTATCAAACTGTCTTGCAGAGTGACTGTAGCCGTTTTGCATTCTCACCAACAGTGAATGAGTTTCTGTTTCTCCACATCCTCACCAGCATTTGGGATTGTCAGTGAGGTTAATTCTTATTAGTAATGCAAATAAGTTTTCTAAGAACATATGTGGTTAGTGTGACAAAGACATGTAGGAGAGATTGTGATTTATATAATTTAAGAGTTAGAAGCATATTTTATGTATTTATTTTATATTAAGAATTATGTCATAAACAAGGCGGCAAACTGTATTGCTTTAAATTGAGGCATTTAAAAATCATTCTGTCACTGTGAAGCTGAACTTTTACTTGTCAAATGTTTATTTGCCATTGTTTTTGTTTAAAAAAAGAATTACATGTTTGTCAGTAATTGCTTGTTGAGTCTTTTTGCTGGTGATTACAGCAATATGGACAGGGATTTCTGAGATGCCAATAGAGGTGGAACAATGAAAATTAAGCTCCTTTGCAGTGAGCCGAGATCGTGCCACTGCACTCCAACCTGGGCGACAGAGCGAGACTCCGTCTCAAAAGAAAAAAAAAAAGAGAGAAAATTAAGCTCTACTGAACAGACTTTGTGTTTTGTACCTTGTGAATATTTAAAGTTCAGTTCTGTCATTTAATGATCGCTGTGAGTTGCACTTTTGAGATTACTTTTTGTTTCATGTTGTTTCAGTGGTTATATTTTATGTTCTGCTGAAAATACTAAGTGCTTTTTACCTGGGTATTTTGACTTAACCCTAGAATGGGTCACTATATCTTTTTTTTGATGTTAAAATCATTATAATCAACAACAATAATAAAACTACCTCTACCTTTTTAAGTGTGCTGTCTCTTAAAGTTTCTCTTTTCAGAGGGAGATTTTTACAGTCTTTGTCACCTATTGAATCTTAGAACTAACTAACTTTCTTGGTACACCTGTCTTACTAGTATTTCCTAGCAAGCCACTTTTATTTAGGCTTTTCACTTTCTTCTTATGTGCTAAATCTTCCCCTCATTTCACTTTCTCCTTTTATTCTTCCCCTGAAAGGATAATACTTCTTACTATATAGTATAAAAGATTTGGAAGCTCTTGACTATCTCTTTAATGCATCTTTTAAAATAATTTACTTCTTTCCTCTTTCAGAAACCTTTATTATAGTTACACTCTCCTGTGATTTTGTTATTTCCCAGTATCAATATGGCTCCTGGCTGTTTGAATGTTTTGGATGGTCGTTTGTTGTTGTTGTTTCAAACAGGGTCTGGCTTTGTTGCTCAGGCAAGAGGGTATTGGCATGACCATGACTCACTGAAGCCTCCGGCAATCCTCCCACCGCAGCCTCCGAAGTAGCTGGGACCACAGGTGTGTGTCACCATGCCTGGCTAATTTTTAATTTTTTTGTCGAGATGGAGTCCCATTATGTAGCCCAGACTTGTCTCAAACTCCTGAGCTCAAGTGATCTTCCTGCCTTGGCCTCCCAAAGGGCTGGGATTATAGGCATGAACTGCATCCGGCCAATCTTTTGTTTTATTTTATTAAATTATAGCTTTGCAAGGCTTGTAACAAACAGAGCAGTCTTCTGGCCCCTGTCATCCTTACTGCTTTTAGAGACAATCATTTTCAACTTTTCTTAGATATATACCTCTAAATTTCTAAATAGTAGTCTTTGTTTGTCACAGTTTTCTTTTTTTTTTCTAATAAAGCTCTTTTTATTTTTTATTATTTATTTATTTATTTATTTTTTTATTTTATATATATACTTTAAGTTTCTAGGGTACATGTGCATAACGTGCAGGTTTGTTACATATGATACTTGTTGCCATGTTGTTGCTGCACCATCAAACTCATCAGCACCCATCAACTCGTTCATTTACATCAGGTATAACCTCCCAATGCAATCCCTCCCCCTCCCCCCTCCCCATGATAGCCCTGGTGTGATGTTCCCCTTCCAAGTCCAAGTGATCTCATTGGTTCAGTTCCGCGAGCGCGATGAGTGAGAACATGCGGTGTTTGGTTTTCTGTTCTTGTGATAGTTTTTCCCATGTTTTTCCATAGAGAAAGTCAGTGTTGGCCCTAAAAGCTAAATCATTCTCTGTGTTAGGCAGGGGTATGTCGATGTTATCTACATACTTACTATTGAATATGAGGATATATTAGTTTTCTATTGCTGCTGTAACAAATTCCCATAAACTTAGTGCCTTCAAACAACACACATTTATTTTCTTACAATTACGTAGTTTAGAAGACTGAAATGGGTCTCAGACTAAAATCAAGGTGTCAGTAGGGCTCCTTTTTAGAGGCTCTAAGATAAAACCCCTTTCCCTGTCCTTTCTAGCTTTTAGAAATTTCCTGAATTCCTTGGCCTGTGACCCCCTCCCCCGTCTCTAAAGCCAGCAATGTTTCCTTTCTATGACTGTGCATCTGTCATCACATCTCTTTCTCTGACTCTTCTTTTTTGCCTCCTCCTACTACTTTTAAGGAGTCTTCTGATTACATTGGGTTCACCTGAATAATCTAGGATCATCTCCCTATTTCAAGGCCAGCTGATTAGGAATCTGAATTTCCCTTTCCATAATAATATGACATGTTCACGGTCCTGAGATTTGGCATATGAACATCTTTGGGGGGGCCATTATTCTGCCTGTCATAGAAGATTTAGTTTTTAGGGCCAATACTCACAGCCTCTATTTCTTATTCCTTTTCCTAAATCTTTGAGTGTAATTATATCACAGTTTTTGCTTAAATCTGTACTAAGTATGAACGTATTGTAAACATGTATGTATGAGTTAGAATATGCTACCATTGCATTTATTTTTCTTATAAAACTTGTATTCTTGGAGTTAATAACTGTCTTGGAGTTAACTGTCTTTTTTTTGTTATTGCTTGATTAGTGTTTTATGTACTTATTTTTAATTAATTCCCCCAAACTCTGACATAAACATAGCTTCTCTCAATGCCTTCAGGTGCATGAGATAATTACTTTCAATTTTTGGAGTCATTGTTTTTTTAAATGTTCTTTCCTCCTGCTTTTCTCTTTGTTCCCTAGGCCTACTATAGAGATGTCTTGAAATTTCCTTTTATAATTTTCCTGGGATTTCCTTTTCTCCTGTTGAATCCCGTTTCTTAGACCATATATGTTACTCTTTCTTGATTTACTCTCTTTTTTAGGTGGAGCAAAATCCTCTGGTTATCTTCCTGGTATAGGAAGTAAACTTTTTTCAGGTCTGACATGTTTGAATGAATCTTCATTTTATCTTTATATGTAATTGATTGGACTATATATAGATTTTTAGGGTGGGAGTGATTTTCCTACAGAAATTTGAAAGCATCACATTATTGTCTTCTTGCTTTTGGCATTTCTGTTGAGAAGTTTGATGCCATTCTACTTCTTTTTTTTGTCACCTGTTTTTGTTTTTATGTGTACGTGTGTGTCTTATGTCAGAAGCTTTTAGGAGTGTCTCTTTAGCCCTAATGTTCAGGTGGTATGAGTTTATGTGTGTGTTTTTTTCATTTGTTATACTGGATACATAGTAAACACTTTTAATTTGGAACTCCTTTTCTACAGTTTGGGAAATACTCTTGAACTATGTTTTTGATTATTTTCCCCATTTTCTTTTAATAGTTCCTTCTAGACCTTTTGTTTTTTAGATATTGGATTGCTTATGTTGATCTTTTCATTTTATTTTCATTTTTCTTCCATTTTCATTCTCTGGATTTTTTGGTTTTAATTTATGGGAGATTTTCTCAACTTTATTTTCCAGTCTATTTATTAAAGATAATTAGCATCATATTTTTAATTTCTAAGTGCTTGTTTTTGTTGTTTGTATATTTTAAATAAATGTTCATTTCCTAATGCAGTATCTTCTGTACTCTCTTTGAGGACAGAAATCATTATTATTATTATTTGAAGTTTTCTTTTGCTCCTGGCTTGTCTGTTTACCCCATGTTCCTTTTCTTTATGTTTTAAAATAATATCTGCCTGTCACACTTGTGATTTCCATCTAATTTAACGATCCTTCATATTGCAGAATGAAGTACAAAATAACTGAAACCTCTGTGTGAGGTTGGAATTTGTTGATTGTAGGGGAATTGGACACACAGCTCATTTTTGGTTTGAGGATAATCGATTATCAGTGTCATGGTTCCTTTTTCTTGAGCTTGCTCGTTTTTACAGAGAGAAAGCCGTCCATTTCCTTCTTGAGGTTTCTAAGCCTGGTACTTAGTAAAGGAAGGGGAGATTTCATTATCAGGAATCCAGAATCCAGATTCTAAGATAATTCCTCCCTTTTAGCATATGGTTGTATTTCATATTTCTCAGTTGAGAGTCCTCCTGGTTTAACCTCTCCAAAGTAAACCCTTTAGTCTTCTGCCAGGTGAGTGTCAGGTAGTTACTGACACTCATGGATTAGAGGAGAGGATTCTACATGGATTAAGAAAAATAATCTGTGGTCACTAGATAAAATTTTAGTCACCTCCTCATCTTTCTAACCTCACTGCATCCCTGCCTTCAGTGCTGCGTGGCCTCTTTTTAATTCTTATATTTCTGGGGCTTATTGCAGGATAAATTTGCTTATTAGTTTAATTACCCACCGGCACTTCTCTCTGTTCTACTAAGGCTACTCATTGCTACTTGTTCATCAGATATCCATCTTTCCAAATTTAGATGATAGCTCTTGCTTGTTTGAGAGCGGCCTATTTGGCTCTTGTCTTTTTATTTTTGGTTCTTTGTTAGTTTAGTGCCGTAAAATAATTTCTTAATAGTCTTTTGGTGGACTTCAGTGGGGGAACAGAAGTAATCATATGGTTTTACTCCTTAATCTTTTAATTCCACAGAGATATATAGATCTTTCTTGTTAGTTCATCTTTTAATATGTACATCATAACTACAAAAGTGATCATAAGCTGATTACTGAACACTAGAAAGTTGACACTGAGGGAAAGGTCTCAGTGAGTCTTAAAGAATTATGGAGGGCAAGAAGGTTGGTGGAAAAAGAATTAGGGTTAGCCTGGGCACCATAGTGAGACCCTGTCTCTACAAAAAAAGCAGGTGTGGTAGAGTACATACCTATAGTCCCAGCTACCCAGGAGGCTGAGATGGGAGGATCACTTGAGCCCAGGGGCTCGAGATTACAGTGAGCTATTATTAAGTTTAGGAAACTGTAAAAGAAGCCGTGTTATAAAATAATTTTAAAGAAACTCATTTGGTCTATCCATATTCTTTTGCTTTTGTATATACCAGAAACTAATTGAGATTTTTGGTTCTGAACACCATCAATGACTCTTTAGGGAATCTTTCAGTAGCTCTTGTTTGCTGACTACTATATAGGTTTCCTGTATTTCTTTTGAAAAATTGGTATTGAATGAGAGTCTGACCCTAAGGCATAAGAGCCAGGGGAGGGCAGGGTATTATTAAGTTCTGTTTCTGTCTCATCATCTAACATAGTGATTGGAACAGGTTAAGTTATCCATTGATTATAGCTCCCTGCAAATACAGTAGATGTTAAATAGAGTTGCTCAGCATCCTTTCTTATAAAGAAAAATGAGATCCAGGCTTTGCCACTTTCTGACTTGGGCCTTTGCAAAATCCTTATTTCTCCAATCCTTTTTTTATATATATAGAATGAAAATAGTAATAGCTCCTAAGGATTATTTTGTGTGTGCCAAATAAATAAAATAAACTGGGTATCATGCATGGCACTCAGTAAGTGCTCAGTGAATGTTAAGTGCTATGATTACTATTATTGATACTACTGCTGCTGCTTTTATTGCTGCTGCTACTACTACTACTACTACTACTACTACTACTACTACTACTACGATGATGATGATTGTATTAGCATTTTTGGCATCATTTAATTTTCTGAGATATTAAAATTTCCTGAGACATGAATTTTGAGAATCTGTTAAAAAATGCTTTAAAATGTGTAAATAAAGTTTTAGATACCATTTCATAGGTGTAATGAACTCCTTAAAGTGTGCTATAGACCATAGGTTTAGAACTCCTTCTCAGAGGATAATGGATACCACTTCAAATGGACACAATTCAGGTGGCAAATATTGGAAAATAGCAACCAATCAGTACACAATTATATAAAGACAAAATACAAAATAGCAAATTAATAGCTTCAAGTGTTAGTCCATTCTCATACTGCTGTAAAGAACTGCCTGAGACTGGGTAATTTATAAAGGAAAGACATTTAATTGGTTCACAGTTCCACATGGCTGGGGAGGGCTCAGGAAATTTACAATTATGGCAGAATGCGAAGGGGAAGCAAGTACCTTCTTCAGATGGTGGCAGGAGAGAGAATTGCCAGCTAATGAGGAAGTGCCATGCTTTAAAAACCATTAGATCTTGTGAGAACTCCCTCACTATCATGAGAACAGCATGAGGGAAACTGCTCCCATAATCCAGTCACTTCCCACCTGGTTCTTCCCTTAAAACCTTGAGATTATAATTCAACATGGGGTTTGGGTGGGGTCACAAAGCTAAACCGTATCATAAGGGTTGATTTGGGACAAGGTATTTCTCAGGATAACATTCTGTAACCATTTGCAAATCATTTAATGTGCTTGTTAAATAGCAGAATTCTGGGCCATAGCTCAGGATGACTGAATCATAATTTCTTTGAGAGATTATGAGTCTTCTTGAATACCCTAAAGTTTAAAGTCAAGGATTTTAGAATGTTTAATACAACTATCATAGAAAGTGTATGATCTTCTTAACTATTCATACATAGTTAAAGAAGCTTCAAAAACAAAGGATGGAATTTATTTAACCAAAGTGTGGAAAGGGAAAAATAGACGAAATTACGTTGGTGGGTTTTCATGAATAGTTGGCAAAGTAGTGACGAAGTCTTCTGTGATGGGATCAGATTGTGTTAAACACCCTAGATTTTTCACATAGTAACTGTTGTCCTCTGGGCAAAAATTAGTTACCTTCTTTGATCTATTGTATCCTCATCTGTAAAATGAAGATAATAATAATATCTATAATACAGGCCTGGTGTAAGGACTGAATGAGAAAATGTACATAACACATACTGAAGTCCTCAGTAAATGTTAATTGATTAGAGTTAATTGTCATTATCATCATCATCATCACTATCATCATCATTTTAGTGGTGGTTATCCATACTGTCAGTATAATATTCTTAAGGTTTCTTTGCCTGTATAATTCTCGCCTACCCTTAAGGATCAAAATGAGGTTCTCCCTTTTGATTACGTTTTTCTAACCATTTATTTATGGGAATCACTACCTTCTGTGCTTTTATATCCTTTAGCAACTAGTAGATAATAAAGATTTTAATATCTACCTTTTGGTTAATTGATAAAATTTATTTGCTTCCTATTTATCTACACAGAGCAAGTGAATTTTATTTATAAGCTATTGTATTTTAACACAGGAGTTATTTGAGCTGCAGGTTGAGTGATCCCCTACTCTGAAAATTCAAAATCTGAAATGTTCTAAAATCTCAAACTTTTTGAGAGCCAACGTGACTCTCAAAGGAAATGTTCATTGGAGCATTTTGGTTTTGATTTTCAGAGTGGAGATGCTCCACTGGTAAATATATAATACAAACATTCCAAAATTCAACAAAATCCAAAATTCAAGACACTTCTGCTCCCAAGTATTTTGGATAAGGCATCCTCGATCTGTATTTTGTTTCTGTTTCCTCATTTCACCTGACCAAGATATTTCAGAGAATTTGTTTACTCAAGTAGTTTTTTTTTTTTTTTTTTTTCCTTGAGACGGAGTCATCTCTGCTCACTGCAACCTCTGCCTCCCGGGTTCAAGTGATTCTCCTGCCTCAGCCTCCCTAGCAGCTCGGACTACAGGTGCATGCCACCATGCCCAGTTAATTTTTGTATTTCTTTTTTAGTAGAGACGGGGTTTCACCATGTTGACCAGGATGGTCTCGATCTCTTGACCTCGTGATCCGCTTGCCACGGCGGATCACGCCACGGTGCGTGCACCACCATGCCCGGCCTAGGTGGAGACATTTAAACATAAAACTACCTGAGTAAGGCCAGGCCGCGGTGGCTAACACCTGTAATCCCAGCACTTTGGAAGGCCCAGGTGGGTGGATCACCTGAGGTCAGGAGTTCAACACCCGCCTGGCCAATATGGTGAAACCCCGTCTCTACTAAAAATACAAAAATTAGCCAGGCTGGTGGAACGCGCCCGTAATCCCAACTACTAGGGAGACTGAGGCAGGAGAATTGCCTGAACTCAGGAGGCAGAGATTGTAGTGAGCTGAGACTGCACCGCTGCACTCCAGCCTGGGTGATAGAGCGAGACTCTGTCTCAAAAAAAAAATAATAATAATAATAAAGTCTTCACCTAAATTAAATTCGACTGTATAAGTTAAATTTGTTTTAAAAGAAAAATNAATATGGTGAAACCCCGTCTCTACTAAAAATACAAAAATTAGCCAGGCTGGTGGAACGCGCCCGTAATCCCAACTACTAGGGAGACTGAGGCAGGAGAATTGCCTGAACTCAGGAGGCAGAGATTGTAGTGAGCTGAGACTGCACCGCTGCACTCCAGCCTGGGTGATAGAGCGAGACTCTGTCTCAAAAAAAAAATAATAATAATAATAAAGTCTTCACCTAAATTAAATTCGACTGTATAAGTTAAATTTGTTTTAAAAAGAAAAATCTTACTCTGTTTTCTAAAACCAAATATGATTTTTAAAACTGTTTATTTTTTAAAAGTATTTGTACATTTACTTTTATTTCTTGTGCTTAACTAATCAAGAATTGACTGCATAAGTATAGTTATGAGAGTTCAGACCATTTATTTTAAATTTGCATCCTTTCACCTCTGAAACACTGAACTATGAAACCTAACACAAATACTGTAAGAACATCTGAGGTAGATAGTTAAAGTATAATTAAGTTTAAATGCCTTGGTGAAGGAGTATAAAAATTATTTAAATTCAATCGGCTAGTACATTTGCAGTTTTCTTTTATTAGGTGTGAAATCTAAGAATCTCCTGCCAACTCTTGAAGGCTCAATCCAGAATGTTGAATTGAAGTACTGCAGCACATCATTGGTCAAATGTGCCTCTGGGACCATGGGATCAATAAAAATTTGTGCCAAAGCCCCAGGTATGTGCAGCTGGACCGTGTAAAACTTTATTGCCTGTATAGGAGAATTGGCCTTGCATTTTACAAGGAACGTTACTGAAACAAGAATTTACTCATTGTTTCTGTGAATCAGACGTTTTAAATTTTACTTAGAAATTTTCTAATTGTACCAGGATGATACTTCTTGACTTTAACAAATTAATTTTATTTAGGGAAAATACTGAGTTTTATGAATGGTTATGAGGGAGAAAAGGAATGTTTATTATCCTTTTTGGGGGAATAGGAGGTGTGTGTGTGTGTGTGTGTGTGTGTGTGTATGTGTGTGTGTGTGTGTATATATATACACACATATATATAAAAGACACTTTAAATTAAATTAAAAAGTTGTTGTTATAATATAATTAAATAGGAGACCCAATTGTTTTTAAATTTTGGTTGCAAATGACTTTACCTTCCTACCAATATTTTATTTCATAATATATTTTTAAAACTATTTGTGATTTTTTTCAGTGCAAACTGATTTTAAGGTAAGTTTATAAAGGTCCAGATTTCATTTAATTTTTAGAAGACAGTGTGTTGTTTCCTTTTATAACCTTTTCTGGACATGTTCTGCATTCATTAGCAAATACGAAAACTTAAGAGTTAAAAATGCTTTACATTTTATGAAACTCAGTATAATTAAATGTATAGCTAATATCAAATAAAATAGAAATGTTATATTATGGTGTTAGTATATTTTAAAATCAAACATTCTCAAGTGACTCATGTTTTATTTTGTTATTGTCTTACAAATATTTCTATTCAGTTGATAGTGGAAAAGAGAAGTTGATTCCCTTGCTTCAGGGTCCTTCCGACACTAAAGACCTTCATGGCACCAAGTGGCTCAATGAGAGTAGAAAGCCAGAGTCTCTCTTAGCTCCAGATTTGATGGCCTTCACAATCCAAGTTCCACAATATATTGACTACTGCCACAATTCTGGTAAGTACAAACCTATTATTATTCCCTTATTTTGCATTTTTTTTTTTCCAGAAAGGCTTTTAAAATTGGTTTTTTTTTTTTTTTTTTAGCTTTTTTTGTCAATTGGCTTTCTCTGCAGTTGTGCTTTTCAAAATTCAGATTAAGAATTTTGTATCACTTTTGTTAATTGAAATGTGTTTATGAATAATAATGATTTTATTTATATGAGAGAATTTAGCTGTATGTAGAGTGGTTAACTTCAGATTCACCTATATAAGGAACAACTGAGTTTTAAAATATAGCATATCATTATAATGCAGACTTTCTAGGGATGGTAGCACTTTGTAACCCACAGTTTGTCATGTGTAAATTAGGTGTTTTACCTTCTATAATTTTTTAGGAATGAAAAGATTTGATGGTAGAACTGAGAAAAAAATCTCAGAGGTCATTATCTCATTTTTTAGAGTTTTTTTTTTTTCCTGGTAACACTTTGAATAGAGTCTATTTCATTTTATTCTACACCATAATAGCAGAGCTATACCTCTCATGTTGAGAGGAGGTATCAGAAGGATCAATGAAGACTGAGAAAAGAAAAATGTATGATAGGTAGAGATCACTATCAGCCATGAATTCACTTAGCCAGTATGTGGTTAGCAAAGTCAGGGTGTTCAGTCAATGAGGCTAGCAACATGATAGTAATATAGACATTTGTTTTAAAAGATAGGTGGTCCACATTTTCTCTCTAGAAGTAACTGGCCAGTGAGTAGTTTCAAATAGTTGCTTAAGAGTAGAGCTTCATTAACATTATTCAATAACTACTGTAGCTTATAGAAAGTGTGTTCAGCACTAGTATGTTCAAGTAGAAACTATGAAAAGATTTGCAATTAACTGAGCAGAGACTATGTAGAGGTGAATATTGAATAAAGCAGTACACAAGTAAATATATAGAGGGACACAAAACATTTGAAAGATGAATATATTATGGTAATATTTGCAGTTGAGTGGCATCCACACTGAAAACTGGAAATTAGTATTTGAAAGGTGAGTCTAAGGATGCTGTCTGTCAGCATGCTTCTAAGGACAGCACACCTCAAAAATAAGATTTCAGCCTAGTAAGAATGGGTATGGAACCATAAAGAACGAATGACTAGAGGATGACTCTAGGATCCAAAGTAGGGCTGTCGCTATAGAGAAAAGATTTTACCGATGTTTTAAGGCAGGGATTGGTAAACACTTTATTAAAGGGCCTGACAGGTAATATTTTAGGGTTTATGGCCCATACAGTCTCTGTCTCAACTATTTCTGCTGTTGTAGCACAAAAATAGCTACAGACAAGACTTAGATGAATGGATGTGACTGTGTTTCATAAAAGCAGGAAGTGGGCCAGATTTGGCCTATGTGGTTTGTCTAACATGGTTATAGGAAGAAGGAATTGGTGGATAAATATCATGGCTTTGTTAATGCCTATTTAATCATGTTCCTTAAATATATTATTTAGTAAACTTCTTTATAGAATTACCCATATAATAATTTTTGTTTTCAAATAATGAACCTAAGATGATACTAAAATGACCAGACCATTCAGTTACAATTTTGATACCTAAGAAGAGATTAATCTTACTAGAATATTGTCACTGAAGAAAATTCTTGAGTTAGACAGGAACTCCTAATATTTGCTTTACCATATATACAATTAAAATAAATTAATAAGTTGAGTGTATTTAAATAATCTGTCCTTCTAACAATATTTATATTATCTTTTGTAATTTAAATGCATTTCTAGGGTCACAACATTTTATTTGTGGTTTTAACTTTTTATATGGCTCTAAAAGTAAACTGGTATAAGAAAATTATCTGTGACACCTATAATATTTATAAAGTTTTAACTTTTCTTGCTGTTAAGGAAATTCACCTAATCTGCAACATTAGTGTTATGTATAATGGTATGTTTATGGATTTGTGTGTAAGATTTTAATGTGATCGTGTATTTAGTGCTTTGAAAATTTTCCTTTGGGTATGTTTTAAACCTAAAATGTAATATATTTTAACTTAACACTACATTCACATAGTTTATTTGGGGCATTTTTAAATTTAAATTTTTCATCCACCCTAGAACTGCCACCCACATTCATGGCTTAGGTATTTATGATATGGTTTAGAGCGCTAATAAGTACTCTAATAAGTATGCCAGTTTTCAAATAATTTGGATTAATCTTATGTTCTTGTAACAAGATTTAAATTGGGTGTGTATGTGAGCATGACTGATGTTATAGACAAATCATAAGTAAATCTTAAATGAAAAAATTAATAATTCATTAACAGTCCTTCAAGACTTTACTAAAATATTATACTTTCAGCAAGTACTTTCCTGACCATTGTATCTAAATTTCTCTCTCTGTCTCCTACACACATATTGACACTTCTTATTTCTCTATACTTCTTTAGTTTTCCTTAGTACTTATCAGAATCTACCATACTATATATGTTAATGATTTATAATGTTGATTGTTTCCCCTGCTATTAGAATGTTATGCTTCATTTGGGCAGGATGTTTTGTCTCTTTTTGGTCACTGCTGTATTCCCAGTGTGTAGACCAGTACCTGGTACATAAGCTAACAATAAATACGTATTGAATGAATAAGCAAGTAACTGATGATTACATTTACTTTTCTTTGGTTTTTGAAGTTGAAGCATCTAATGAAATAGAGACAAGAATCTTTTCAGAGGCTTAAGGGAAGAAAAAGATTTTAGGTGGTTAAATCTTTTAGGTGAACAGTTAAAGGGCAGCATGAGTGGTCTCTGCTTGTGTTTTCACAAACAGATAGATGTCTAGGTGAGGTTGTTAATGAACTTTTCCCATGAGCTTATAGAATCTGAATGATGATCATACTAACTGGCTTTTTTTAGGGTCATGGCATGACGTGTGGAAGACAGCTGCCCCTTGTGCATATACTCAAATTGAGGGGGATGGATGGTTAAACTGGGGACCAGCAAATGTTGCAGATGCTATGTAAAAGTCAATTAGAAAGTGAGTTTTTAGAGGAGCTAATTACCTAAGCAGCCTTTTGACTGTGATTTGAGAATGTGAGGGAATGGACAGCTTTATTAATGGGGATTTGGAATTATGATGGAAAGAAATATTAATGGTATTAGTAAAACTCGTAAAACAGTACTTTACAATTAAAATTCACATTTGTGTAAATTATTTGCTTACAAATCAAAACTGTTTTAGGCAGAGAAAATATAATTTGTGTCTTGCAGAGGAGGAAATAGATGCCTAGAAGTTCAATGACTTGTCCAATTGCCTAGCAAGTCAGACTTTGAACTAGAACTTGGAACTTCTAACTGTACATTTTCCCACCATGTTGGGTGTTGGGCTGTTTATCATTTTCTCTTTTAACCTTAGAATCCACCTTACTGAACACTGCATCCTTCAGTCTTAAAAGTTCCTAATGTAAAGGATCTCCTTTTTTACTTTATATTAAGCACTGTCAAAAGAGCCACACTGTCATCTTATAGCATTGCTTTGTCTTTGAAGTTTCAGCAATTCCCTTTACACTTACCCCTCTTCCCTCCTTGATTGCATTCTGTACTTGACAAACTGATTAACAGCAAAGGAGCTGAATGCTCTTATTAGAATACAATGTGCCAGCACACATTCTGTATTTATGGTTACTACTCAGGGGAACCATTTAATGTCACATTTCTTAGTTTTGTATAGATACAACAGGTCAAATAGGGAAATAGATGCTTCTCTGGTTCCTTCGTAGGTAGAAGCACTTGGTGACTATAACTGATATATGTAAAACATTTAAAAATAGGTTCTGCCAGGTGCGGTGTCTCATCTCTGTAATCCCAGCACTTTGGGAAGGGTGAGGTGGAAGGATCTCTTGAGCCTGGGAGGCAGAGGTTGCAATGAGCTAAGGTCGCATACTGCACTGTAGCCTGGGTGACAGAATGCAAACCTGTCTCAAAAATAAATAAAATAAAATGGGGTTCTAAATATTTTCTTCCCCTCCTTTTTTTTTTTTTTGGAGACAGAACCTTGCCCAGGCTGGAGTGCCGTGGGCACGATCTCAGCTTACGGAAACCTCCGCTTCCTGGGTTCAAATGATTCTCATGCCTTACAGAGGCGCACCACCACGTCTGGCTAATTTTTGTATTTTTAGTGGAGACGGGGTTTCACCGTGTTGGCCAGGCTGCTCTTGAACTCCTGGCCTCATGTAATCCACCCGCCTTAGCCTCCCAAAGTGTTGAGATTACAGGCATGAGCCACTGTGCCCGGACTCCCTTGTCTTTTTAATACAGACTTTGGCTCTTCTTATGCTATATTTTGCGTATGATTCGTAGCAGGTTCTGCTTGCTAAAGAGTTCTGAGTCTTTGTTAATCATGGTATTAATGTGTAAATAAATTTTGAAGTGTCTGCTATTTAGGGATATAAAATGACCATGAATTACTATTAGCTTAGAATCAAAAGAATTTAGGCCATCATTTCAATTTTTTTTTTTTTTTTTTTTTTTTTTTTTGAAACGGAGTCTCGCTCTGTCACCCAGGCTGAAGTGCAGTGACATGATCTTGGCTCACTGCAACCTCCGCCTCCCGGGTTCATGCCATTCTTCTGCCTCAGCCTCCCAAGTAGCTGGGACTACAGGCGCCCGCTACCATGCCCAGCTAATTTTTTGTATTTTTAGTGGAGACGGGGTTTCACTGTGTTAGCCAGGATAGTCTCAGTCTCCTGACCTTGTGATCCACCCACCGCGGCCTCCCGAAGTGCTGGGGTTACAGGCATGAACCATTGCGCCTGGCCCGTCATTTCAATTTCTAAGCCAGTGTTAGGAGTTCTGTTTACATGTCTCCTGCTCTCTATTTGCTCTAGCTCTGCTGGCCTTTCTTGATTTTCTCTGTGGTGGTTATGTATTTACATGTACTGTTTTTTCTGGTCTCAAGATCTCAGCTCAACTACTATTTATCCAAGGAAGCCTTCTGTGACTGCCTTTTCCCTACTCCCTCCCAAGCCACTCAATTTAATTAAGTACCTCTTTTACATTCTTTCATAGCTGTTAAGATGGTGTATATTTATATATGTCTTTACCACTTGACAGTAAGTTCCATACGGGCAGAATTAATCACTGGTTGCTTACCATTTTATCTCCAGGACCTGTCATTGATTAATGCACAAAGAATGCATGAGAAATCATTTGTTGAATGAATGAATAAATGAATGAACATTTATGACAGATGTTCAAGGGTGTAAATTTGACAGATTAAATAGTAGGTTCTTAATACATGTTAGCCTCCTTTTCTTTTCTCTATTTCTGTTTCTTCCTCCTCTTCCTTTTCCTTCTGCATGTATCTACCACTAGAGAAAATATCTACCAGTGTCTTCCTCTGTAAGATAGTTCTAATTACTATTAGATTATTTATTCACTGGACTGTAACTTCCATTTCCTGGTCTGATTTTATTCTTATAAATGACATGAAATAATGTATCAGCCTGAAACATACCTGACAACACATATTATTTTACCTTTCTTACCTTTTTTTTCCTTCCTTTCATTTGGTCATTTGGTATTCATCCTCTTTAGTCTCCAGCATTTACTGCTATGGTTGATCATACCCTTTCTATTCAATCCTTAGTTTCTCTTGGCTTCTAAGTATTCAGAGACAAGTCTCTATAGCAGTGGTCCTCAACCGTTTTGGGCACCCGGGACCTGTTTCATGGAAGACAATTTTTCAAAGGACTTGGGTGGTGGGGGATGGTTTGCAGATGAAACTTGTCCACCTCAGATCATCAGGCATTAGATTGTCATAAGAAATGTGCAAGCTAGATCCTTTGTGTGCACATTTCACAACAGGCTTTGTGCTCCTATGAGCATCTAATACTGCTGCTGATCTGACAGGAGGCAGAGCTCAGGCAGTAATGCTTGCTTGCCTGCCCACTCCTCACCTCCTGCTGTGTGGCCCAGTTCCTAACAGGCCATGGACTGGTACGGGTCCATGACCCAGGGGTTGGGGACCCCCTGATCGATAGGTCTTTTCTGTTTTTGCACTTCTTGTGAATGGAGGTGCTGACTGCCCTTTGTTCTGGACTGTCTATGCAAAGATGTTCTTATAGTGAACAGCCTTGGAAGACAAATATCATGTCTCATTCTGGAGCAAAGAGAGAGCATGCTTGCTGTTATAAAACATTTGGTTCCTTAACTTAGGGTTCATCTCCTGTTACGTAATTCACTGCATGTACAGGCAGCCATCTGAAGAAACCTGCACACCATCACCTCTGTGAGACTTGTGGGCAAAGGGAACAGATGCAAATATGTTGATACTGGTGTTGCTTCCTGTGCCATAGGTAATAACGTCCTTATCTGTGACTTGAGATCTTTGTCTTCTGCAGCCTTCATGAAACTGTGGTAGTGCATGGTCTTAGGTCCCTCACAATTCTTGACACCAGAACAATGTCATTTCTTGGTTTTCCTTGCTTTGTTCCCCTCCTCAAAGATGTTTCTTTTTTCTGTTCCTTAAATGTAGGTTGTTACCAAGATTATATTATTGACCCTGTCTTTGTATCTGAATGATCTAATCAATACTTCTGTTTTCAGCAACCAACCATAAGTTTATATCTTTCTGTCCATTTATTTTCTTTTGAGATCTGGACTGCAAATTTCAGCTGCTTCTTAAATATTTTCTTTGGATATTTTAATGGTCCTAACACATTCAAAACTAAACTCAGTATAATTTTTTATTCCCTATTTCATGCTTCTTTATTCACTCTTTCAATTAATGGCACTATTTCCCTTTTAATACTGTCAATTTCAGCACTACCTCAATTCTGCCTTCTTTCTTCCCTGCACAAGGTTGATGTTTTACAAAAGCTTCTACCACTCCACCAATTAAATATCCTAGGTAAAACATCATATATTTCAGTAATTTTCTATATGATTTGTCTTCAGATTGTCAAACCGACTACTTCCACTACATGTTTGAAAATGTCTTCTTTAAAATGTTACTCTAAAATTTAACACTGTCCTCCACATACCACAAAGTACAATATATGTACTTCTCAGATTTGTATAGGGGACTTCTATTCAGTTGCTACTTGTCTTGAGTTTGTATGCTACTTGGAAACCGTGGATCTTTTTCACACCAACTACTCTTAAGACATTTTTACATATTTTATATGTCTACATTAGTTTATGAACCTACGTGGAAAGCTTTATACTTATTTCTATGAAATTTCACCTAATTGATTTTGGTCCACCATTAACGAAGACGATACCTTTNTTTTGAAACGGAGTCTCGCTCTGTCACCCAGGCTGAAGTGCAGTGACATGATCTTGGCTCACTGCAACCTCCGCCTCCCGGGTTCATGCCATTCTTCTGCCTCAGCCTCCCAAGTAGCTGGGACTACAGGCGCCCGCTACCATGCCCAGCTAATTTTTTGTATTTTAGTGGAGACGGGGTTTCACTGTGTTAGCCAGGATAGTCTCAGTCTCCTGACCTTGTGATCCACCCACCGCGGCCTCCCGAAGTGCTGGGGTTACAGGCATGAACCATTGCGCCTGGCCCGTCATTTCAATTTCTAAGCCAGTGTTAGGAGTTCTGTTTACATGTCTCCTGCTCTCTATTTGCTCTAGCTCTGCTGGCCTTTCTTGATTTTCTCTGTGGTGGTTATGTATTTACATGTACTGTTTTTTCTGGTCTCAAGATCTCAGCTCAACTACTATTTATCCAAGGAAGCCTTCTGTGACTGCCTTTTCCCTACTCCCTCCCAAGCCACTCAATTTAATTAAGTACCTCTTTTACATTCTTTCATAGCTGTTAAGATGGTGTATATTTATATATGTCTTTACCACTTGACAGTAAGTTCCATACGGGCAGAATTAATCACTGGTTGCTTACCATTTTATCTCCAGGACCTGTCATTGATTAATGCACAAAGAATGCATGAGAAATCATTTGTTGAATGAATGAATAAATGAATGAACATTTATGACAGATGTTCAAGGGTGTAAATTTGACAGATTAAATAGTAGGTTCTTAATACATGTTAGCCTCCTTTTCTTTTCTCTATTTCTGTTTCTTCCTCCTCTTCCTTTTCCTTCTGCATGTATCTACCACTAGAGAAAATATCTACCAGTGTCTTCCTCTGTAAGATAGTTCTAATTACTATTAGATTATTTATTCACTGGACTGTAACTTCCATTTCCTGGTCTGATTTTATTCTTATAAATGACATGAAATAATGTATCAGCCTGAAACATACCTGACAACACATATTATTTTACCTTTCTTACCTTTTTTTTCCTTCCTTTCATTTGGTCATTTGGTATTCATCCTCTTTAGTCTCCAGCATTTACTGCTATGGTTGATCATACCCTTTCTATTCAATCCTTAGTTTCTCTTGGCTTCTAAGTATTCAGAGACAAGTCTCTATAGCAGTGGTCCTCAACCGTTTTGGGCACCCGGGACCTGTTTCATGGAAGACAATTTTCAAAGGACTTGGGTGGTGGGGATGGTTTGCAGATGAAACTTGTCCACCTCAGATCATCAGGCATTAGATTGTCATAAGAAATGTGCAAGCTAGATCCTTTGTGTGCACATTTCACAACAGGCTTTGTGCTCCTATGAGCATCTAATACTGCTGCTGATCTGACAGGAGGCAGAGCTCAGGCAGTAATGCTTGCTTGCCTGCCCACTCCTCACCTCCTGCTGTGTGGCCCAGTTCCTAACAGGCCATGGACTGGTACGGGTCCATGACCCAGGGGTTGGGGACCCCTGATCGATAGGTCTTTTCTGTTTTGCACTTCTTGTGAATGGAGGTGCTGACTGCCCTTTGTTCTGGACTGTCTATGCAAAGATGTTCTTATAGTGAACAGCCTTGGAAGACAAATATCATGTCTCATTCTGGAGCAAAGAGAGAGCATGCTTGCTGTTATAAAACATTTGGTTCCTTAACTTAGGGTTCATCTCCTGTTACGTAATTCACTGCATGTACAGGCAGCCATCTGAAGAAACCTGCACACCATCACCTCTGTGAGACTTGTGGGCAAAGGGAACAGATGCAAATATGTTGATACTGGTGTTGCTTCCTGTGCCATAGGTAATAACGTCCTTATCTGTGACTTGAGATCTTTGTCTTCTGCAGCCTTCATGAAACTGTGGTAGTGCATGGTCTTAGGTCCCTCACAATTCTTGACACCAGAACAATGTCATTTCTTGGTTTTCCTTGCTTTGTTCCCCTCCTCAAAGATGTTTCTTTTTTCTGTTCCTTAAATGTAGGTTGTTACCAAGATTATATTATTGACCCTGTCTTTGTATCTGAATGATCTAATCAATACTTCTGTTTTCAGCAACCAACCATAAGTTTATATCTTTCTGTCCATTTATTTTCTTTTGAGATCTGGACTGCAAATTTCAGCTGCTTCTTAAATATTTTCTTTGGATATTTTAATGGTCCTAACACATTCAAAACTAAACTCAGTATAATTTTTTATTCCCTATTTCATGCTTCTTTATTCACTCTTTCAATTAATGGCACTATTTCCCTTTTAATACTGTCAATTTCAGCACTACCTCAATTCTGCCTTCTTTCTTCCCTGCACAAGGTTGATGTTTTACAAAAGCTTCTACCACTCCACCAATTAAATATCCTAGGTAAAACATCATATATTTCAGTAATTTTCTATATGATTTGTCTTCAGATTGTCAAACCGACTACTTCCACTACATGTTTGAAAATGTCTTCTTTAAAATGTTACTCTAAAATTTAACACTGTCCTCCACATACCACAAAGTACAATATATGTACTTCTCAGATTTGTATAGGGGACTTCTATTCAGTTGCTACTTGTCTTGAGTTTGTATGCTACTTGGAAACCGTGGATCTTTTCACACCAACTACTCTTAAGACATTTTACATATTTTATATGTCTACATTAGTTTATGAACCTACGTGGAAAGCTTTATACTTATTTCTATGAAATTTCACCTAATTGATTTTGGTCCACCATTAACGAAGACGATACCTTTTTTTTTTTTTTTTTTTTTTGAGATGGAGTCTCGCTCTGTTGCCCAGGCTGGAGTGCAGTGGCGTGATCTCAGCTCACTGCAAGCTCCGCCTCCAAGGTTTACGCCGTTCTCCTGCCTCAGCCTCTTGAGTAGCTGGGACTACAGGCACCCACCACCACGCCCGACTAGTTTTTTTGTATTTTTTTTTTTGTAGAAACGGGGTTTCACCATGTTAGCCAGGATGATCTCGATCTCCTGACCTCGTGATCTGCCCGTCTCGGCCTCCCAAAGTGCTGGGATTATAGGCTTGAGGCCCCGCGCCCGGCCGTGGATACCTTTTAAAGTATCTGCTTAGCTGTAGTCACTTGTGCAATTCAGATGCACATGCTATTTTGCTTTTAATATAATGGAACTAAAATAACGTTTTTTA
>NW_016803103.1:992003-1029208 GCF_001698545.2 Rhinopithecus bieti
AGAAACGGGGTTTCACCATGTTAGCCAGGATGATCTCGATCTCCTGACCTCGTGATCTGCCCGTCTCGGCCTCCCAAAGTGCTGGGATTATAGGCTTGAGGCCCCGCGCCCGGCCGTGGATACCTTTTAAAGTATCTGCTTAGCTGTAGTCACTTGTGCAATTCAGATGCACATGCTATTTTTGCTTTTAATATAATGGAACTAAAAATAACGTTTTTTACTAAGGTAAGAAAAGTAGATTTATATGATTGTGATGTTATTTTAAAATAATTTAAAATAAGTGTTCTTCTTAAAGTATCTTTAAATGTAATGCCAATGTAAACCAGTCTTTGTATTATCTTGTATAATTTGTTTCAGAATGAAGTAATATAAAATTTTAACTTTACCAAATTGTAATAAATTAAAATAATTTAAAATTTTACTCATCAAACATGGGAAACTTTTGATCATTGCTATTGGAAAGGAAAGCAACAATTACAATTCTAATCTCTGTGAATTTACTGTTACATTGGGAGGTAGTTCTTTCTCTTGATTAAAACATACCAGCAAACAGACACACTCTTTTGTTTCACCATTTGGACTTGGTTGTTTAGAATATATTGTTTAGGAGTTTTAAAAATGGAGACAGTATTTTATATTGTAAGTTTTAATTTGTAGAGAATGTCTGTTTTGGTTTCAAAAAATTCTGCTCCTAATGTAGAAATAAGCGAATTGCCTTGAAGTTATATGTTTAGTATTTTTGACAGAACACATGAGTAAGAATGCTTATATATTGTAGCAATTAAAGACAATTCACATTTGTGGTTTGGGCATAAATGTGTAAAAATTATACCCATCTATCTTATTACATTTCCTCTTTCCTCCCTGAGGACTTTACTATGTACTTTATCTGTAATTGTTGCCAGTTTTCTATCATGTTCCCACTGGGCTTCTGGTGCAAAAAATCTTATCCTCTTGATGACAGAGCTTGCCTGAATGATTTCATGCTCCTAGCATTTTTGTTCACGGGAATTAGGGGCAAAATGTAACTACAGCTGAACAGAGCGTCTATTTTTCTAATTTTGGAGTTTAGGCTCTGTTATTGGAACTAAATGAAGAGATGCAGGTGTTCTCCAGTCCAAGCCCTTTGGGAGTTTTGATGGTAGATGCTTGAAAAGAAAATGCATGTGTTTCCACAGTCAAACAGCAGCTGTGAGACAAGGATTTATGCTTTTCTCAGAACTTTGGGATTTCAAAATGTTACATTTAATCACAAGCCCAGAAAGGGGAGCAAATGTTAAAGATGTTACGCATAAAAGTAAGTTTACTGATTTCTTTAACACACGAACTAGTTGTGGGAACGTAGGAAGTAAGTACTTTTTAATCATAATGCAAGCAATTTCTAAAGGATTATGATAATTGTAAGGACATTGCCTTTTGAAAATGTTACATTTTTAGTGCAGATAATTTTTTTATCCTACTAATTTCTTAAATTATATTGGTTTTTTGCCATTTAGAGATGCAAACACAAGACGAAAGGTATGGTAAACTCTTTGTCATATGCATTTTAATTTTTTTTCCCCAAAAGTTTAATAAATATTTTATTGTAAAACAATATTTTCAGGTACTAGAAATGTCAGGTTCTAGCTAGGATAGTAACTAAGGGAATTAACAGCTATTTAAATACAGGTGTATATTTAAATGTTTACACAAAACAAAGCATATATATATACACGTTTAAAATATTTTTTCTTTTTTCAAATCATGAAATTACTTTGTGTTGTAGTTGATTTTCAAATTTATCTTTATTAAAGCACTACCTTGCAGTATTTCTTTGCCATTCTCCTATTTTTATTGCTCTACTTTTTTAGCATAATCATTCATTTATTCATCTAACAAGTATTGCATATTTTTTTGTGCGTAGAACTACAATGATGCATCAAAGTTTCTACAGTGAATCAACTTCTAATGAGGAGTAAGCATGTAAACAACTACAGCTGCATGAATGAATGATATAAAGGCTTATATTTTGGGTTCAGCTTCATCCATTATACATTATGTTACTTTGAGGAAGTAAACCTTTCTGAGTATTGGTTTCTTTTTTTCTTTACTTTATTTTGAGATAGGATCTTACTCTGTCATCCAGGAAGGAGTGCAGTGGTGCTTTCATCCTCTACCTCCTGGGCCCAAGAGATCCTCCTCCCTGAGTCTCCCGGGTAGCTAGCACTACAGGCATGAGCCGCCACACCTGGCTAAATTTCGTGTGTGTGTGGTTTTTTTTTTTTTTTTGTAGAGACAGAGTCCCACAATGTTGCCCAGGTTGGTCTTGAACTCCTACATTCAAGCGATCTTCCCACCTTGGCCTCCCAAAGTGTTAGCATTATAGGCGTGAGCTACAGCGCCTGGCCTAGTGTTGGTTTGTCATCTATAAAATGGAGATACTCTTATCTGCTTACTAAGATTGCTGTGAAGATTAAATTAAATACTGTATCCTCAAATACATTGTAAACTTTAAAGCATAATGTGGATTTTAAGTATTAATTATTCTGTTCAAAATAGTACCCTATATTAACCAGTCATTGAAAATGCAAGGTTTTTCTCTCAGTCCTTTCTTTTCCTTGCTTAATCTCGACATCCCAGCTAGTGGTGTCTACCTTAAATTTTGTCTCAAGGTAAAAATGTGCAAACCTGTGATTATGCATTTCTGAAGCTAGGAGCAAATCCTTTACATAGTTTCGTTATTCTCCTTCCACACTGAAATACACCCTGGAAGCTATGATGTGAGGAGTCAGGAACAGTTGCAATAGCAACAGGAAATTACTTCGCTTGCTTCCTTTGAAAGGTCCCAGATTCTGGAAGGAAGCCAGAGGGAGAAATCCCTTGAGCCTTAAGGGTAACCAGTTTCCCTCATTTATATAGCACAAGGTCAAATTTTTTGCATTTTTTACTGCTTGTATAGTAAAAGTAAACTGGCATTGAGAGTAAATAGTAGCTTCATTAATAAGTAGTAAATTAATATACAAAAATATTTGGGTTGTATACTGGGCTGCAGGTGAACTTCACTAGAAAATATGGACTGTCTCATAATTTGCTTAAAGTATGTTTTATATGGATCAAAAAGGTACCATTATTATTTTATTTTCTACTTAGAATATAATATATGTTTTCTATGTGAGTTTTATTTTGCAACTCATAGCTTTTGTGTTTAAGATCCAATGACATTAACCTTGTGATCCTGTGCAGATTTTGAAGTTGGCTGTATAGTAGCTTTCATATAGGCCAAAAGAGGAGTAGAAGCTGTAGTGAACCCATAGGAGTTGCTTTACAAAACGCTTAGGGGTGAAATGCACATCAGTCTTTGCTACCTGCCCCTTCTCCTAGTTGTTCTATCCCCTCAAGAAAAAACCTCATTCTACTGACAGCCTTTGCATTCCTTTTATTCAGTCCGGTATACATGGAAATCATTCTTATACCATTGCATTGTTTTGCAAGTGAGACTCAGTTGTCTGTTAATATGTGAGAGTTTAAGTGTTTTACTAAGGATATATCTGTTTTATTTTCACCTCCCTCTGACTTTTGCCCTTCCTCCTCCCCATCCCTTTCCTCTCCCCTCCCTTCCCAATTAATTACTGCCTTCTAAGCACAACCATAGCACTTTCACTGTATTCTGCTGCAAATAGTCTTAACTGTTTATAGGATTCCTTCCCCATGAAGCTGGGAGTTCCTAATGGCAGGGAACCATAACTAGTGTATGATAGGTATTCAGTAAATATAGGCTGGTCCAAAGGAAATTATTTTTGCCATTTGGGCATAGCCCTATTGTTTGCAGGTACATATTTCATTTCTGAATTGCTCTATGGGGAAAATGTAGTCTGGCTTCAGTCTGTTAAAGGATAATTTTAAATGTAAAATCATAACTCTCATATAGATATATAAGTTAGACAAGTGCTAAAGATTTTATTTAACTCATCATTAATGAGAGAACCAGGCATATGTTACAACTAGATAAAGGAGAATTTAAAAAAGAGGCATTTGTTGATCAGTAATATTAAAATAGATTTGGAAATGAACAAACTGGCTTTTTCCTTAATGGGGAAATGAGATCAATTGAACATCTGCCTGACAGAATTTGCCCACCGTCAGTCAAGAATTATTTTGCTTTGCTATCAGTTATCTATAATTTACTGATTTGTAAAATAGTGTAAAGGCAATGAAAGGTGCAGAGTAGCATAGAGTCAGAATCAGATAACCTGAAAGGGTGTGCTTTTAACAATGTAGAGTTCTACATTGAAGCACAATTTATTTCCTAAAAGTCTTACTTAATTCCAGATGGCTAGGATATTTTTGGCTATGGGTGGTTTAAATATAGAGGCAGATCAGAAATAATTTTATGAAGGTTTAATGTATGGTGGGAGAATTAAAGGGAAGTGATACCACCGGCAGAGGGCAGTAATGAAGTAACAGTTTCTTAAAGACAAAGGAAATACTGATTGCTGATAATTCTGGGCTAATTCTGTCGACCTTAACTTGAGTTTTATTTTTCAGATATTGCTGTACTAAGTTCCTTTCAGCCAGCTGCTTTGCCAATACCTGAAACTTGCCAGATTAAGGCTCATTTTAGTTTTGTTTTAGGCATTGTTAATGAAATAAATAAATAAAATATTCTAATCTTGTTTTAGTTAAGTAAATAATGTGTTCTAACTTATAAATACTTTTTTTGCATGGCAAATATTTGAGTTATCTATTGTAGATTAGGTGTTGCTTTAGGCATTAAGGAGATATATGTGTGTGTGTATATATATCTCTCCATACTGTATAGATAGATAGATACATCTCCTTATCTATGATGAGTTATGATATGATCTATGATAGATGGATATATGTAGCTATCTACACACATGAAAGTAGAGTTTCCAAGCCTCACCAAAGTAACATTCTGTTGATTATGATATTTTAATTTTAGTAGTTAATTTATTCTATTTTTTTATGAGAATAAAACACTTAATATAGTATTATTTAAACTATCAGAAGTCTTTCTTTGAATCTAAAAATGACATCTAATTTCTACTAAAAGATAAAATCTGAAATATTGTGAAAATATCTATCTGGAAAAATATGATAGCCAAAGTTGTATAAAACTCAATTGTAGATAAATAATAAAATACAAATACACCATAGAAAAATGGCCAAAGGGGACAAAAGTAAGAAGTACAAATGATCAAAAACACATAAAAAATTCAAATTAACAAGTAGTCAAAGAAATCGATATTAAAACACTAAGTAACATTTTTTTACCTGTGAAATTGATAAATGTTTACTACATGATAAAACAAAACTGAGGAATTTATAATGAGAGGAGTACTTCCATAAAAGTCTGGCAGGTGTATGAATTAGTACAGAATCTCTAAAAATCAATTTAGCAAAATGTATGAAGAATTTAAGGGTGGTTATCTTTTATAATCCCACTTCTAAAACTATATCCCAAGTGAGTAATCCAAGATGCATTTGAAAGACTTATATTTAAAGCATAAGGGTATTTATGTCAGCTTATTTATGATAATCACAAATTATCTTTGTTATCTAATAGTAGGCAAGTTACCTAGTAAAACAGTGTATTCATAGAAGGATATATTTGAAATTAGCCAGTAGGAAATATTTGATGTCAAAAGAAAATGTTCATATTAAAAGCTTGTATGAGAAAATAAAAGTATAAACCTACATATAAGATTCCAGTTTTGTAAAATTTCTTCAATATATACATATGAATATATGCATGCATATATATATGTATTTATAAAAAGTTACTTTTAATAGTAATTAGCAGTGCTTAATGGGATTATGGGTCAACTCCCAGTCATACTTTTACTCTTCTATGTTTTTTGATATTTTCTGCAAACATACCAGACATTAAAAAATATTTCTTCTCCAAAATTACTAATTTTCAACCAATTATTTAGAGATCATTATGGTTATTTGGCTCACACATAGTATTCTTGCCCACTTAATTCTTATATAACCTTTAATAATGAAATAAAATTTCATTTTTAAAGAATACGTGTATCCTGAAAGTCACAGAGTCTATAGCTCAATTTTTGAAGATGCTTTGGGGTGCAGGTAGGAGAGATCTCAGTGTGTATGTGAATAAAATACCAAATTTTAAGGTAATCTTAATTTGCATTTCTCTTTGAATAGTTTTAGTCTAGTGACTAAAATGTTTAAAATAACTTTATTTTTCTGATAATTGTTTTCTAATTATAAATAAAATGTATCTTCTTTTTGATGCATAGTTGGAATTTTATCATTAGTCAACTACCTGGGATAGTACAAAAGAACCTTCAATGACTTATGATCCAGGATCCAGATATTCACTTGAAAAATAGTTCTTTGACTATTTGCATGTATTTTGACATAGGAACAAAGATAATGATTGTCATAGTTTAACTCCAAATTCAGCCGGGTGTGGTAGTTCATGCCTGTAATCTCAACACTTTGGGAGGCTGAGGTGGAAGGATCAGTGAGTCCAGGAGTTTGAGACCAGCCTGGGCAACATAGTGAGACCCCTGCCTCTATAAATCAATGAATGAATGAATGAATGAAAGAGAAAGAAAGAGAAAAAGAAATCAAGGTCAACTCATGAAATCTTTTTTTGTTAAACCTTTGATGAAGTTGAAATATTCCAAATTCTTAATGGAAACTAGTGGAAGTTAATAGTCTAGATAATAATCTTACAGGGAGAGTTGAGAACAATAGTAAATTTGAATAATATCTAAAATCATCTACTTCAGGTAAAATAGGTTTAGTTGGGAGAATGCAATATATACTTCTGTAGAGACACTATCTAGGTATTTATCAGTGTATCTATAATAGGACATTAGACATTGATGATATTGCCACTCTTGTTTGTTTTTACCTTCACTTCCAGTCAGTTCCTCTCTTCTTGATTTGGACTTTATTTAGAATTATTAGCTATGGTTAGCGTTACTTTGGGCTCAAGTTGAGAAATAGAACATTTCCTTGGGATAGCTGGATAAGGGTTGACAGAGACACAGGAAAAGTCAAGAATATAAAGACGATTCATTTCTATGTGGGCATGAGAATTTCTGAAATAATGAGCTGTAGTTGATGAAAAACAAGCAAAGTTTAGTGAATAATCTTTTCAGGAAGAAAGAAGGTGACCAGGCCAAAATATATCACCTCTGACAGGGTGATAAATAGCCACTGAATGGAGAGGAAAGAGTGAAGGAGGAACAGGCAATATTAAAGTTAGTTACTGGTAAGTTTTTAAAAAATCAGTTTGATATTGTTAAATCATTAGTCATCAGTTATCCTAGAAACAAGATTTGTTAAAATGACTTATCCTGTGTAGAAAAATACATATATTTTGAGTGGGAGACTTTCAAGATCATTTCTAGTCCAGAAGAAAAGAAAAGGCAAACATTTTATTTGGGCAAGTGTCATTAGAGTTAAGCATCTAGTGAGTAGAGGAGATAAGACTGACTCTTGTTGTCTGGAGTTTTTTTTATTATGTATATTACTTTAAATGGCTATTTTCAGATGACCACGTAGTTTCCTTTATTCATTCAACACATATTTTCTTGGTGCTGGAACCTTATGATATAAAGATGAACAAGACCCTTTTAACTCTTGTTAATGAGCTTATATGTAGTTCATTGACAGAGACATACAGGTAAGTAGACATTTAAAATGTAGTTCAAAGAATGCCACAAAACAAGATATTATGAGTTCACATTGAAAGAAATCCTTAACCCAGTCTTTGCGACTTGGAAAAGGATTTCTGGAATAAGTCATGTCTAAGATGAGTCCTTAATTAAGGGTTGGAGAAGAAACAATTGGTCAAGTTTGGCTAAACTGTAAATAATTTCTGTGTAACTGAAGCTTTGAATGGGATTGGATCAATGGTAATTGTGCCTGATAAGATAAGAAAGCTCCCTCAGATTATAAAGGGCCTTGAAAGTCATTTTAAAGGGTTTGGACTGAGTGCCAAAGGGAATAGTTAAAAGGCTTTTTTTGTATTTATGCTTTAGAAACTTAACATAGGCAGTAGTGTGGATGAGGATAAATAACAGGAGGCCATGAGAAAAGTTAGGAATATGTTGCAGTGAAAAAATGGTAATGTCAATGGAGAGAAGTACACAGATTTGTGGGATATTAATGGGTTGGAATTACAGGAGGTGATTAATTGAATATGTTGGCCAAAGGAAATAGCACAGTAGGCAAGCACCCACTGTGTGAATTTGAAGAGCTGGGTGGACAATAGAATGCCTTTTACTGAAATGAGGAACAAAGCAACAAGAACCAAGTTTTCTTTAGAGTAATAGAGGCAATAGATCTAATAATACTAATAGTTCTTTCTACGTGCCAGGAATTATTCTAAGCATTTTACATAGAACATAGGCAGTTTGAATATAGAACTCATATTCTTCACCATTACATGAAAGAGCACAGGCTATGGAGATTTCAGACCCTAAATAATTTATGATTCAATTCACTGAATTCTATTTAATTTTATTTATTGGCTGCTAGCTACATTCTAGAGGCTGGTATAGAAAGTTACTTAGTACAGGGCTCTGGTCTATGTACACATACAATTAATTCTAATTTGACTTTCACAAATGATATAATTGATTGGGAGAGAAGTTTTGCTATCCAAAATAGAGGAAAAGAGATTAATTTGAAGGGAAGGGAGGACTGAATGATATTAGAAAGATCTCTCAAGGAAGGATTGATATTTAAGCCTTGAGTGATAAAGAATTGCACATGAGTGGAAAATTCTTATTTTAGCATTGCAAATATTTTCAATTAGCTTACATTGTTTTAAATGGTAATTATTATTAGTTGAAGACAATATTCCCATAAAAGTAAAAAATGTATAATTGTTGTTAAAAGTATTTGGTACATATTTGTAGTAAGGTAGTTTTCCTCTACAGTATTTCAGAATATTCAGATAAGTTTAATTAGGGAATCATATTTAAAATTTTAACTGATTGTAGAATATAAGATATTGGATTGTTATTGCTGCTTTGTTTTCTAAGACAAATTTTAAAATTTAGATATTGGGATTATTAGATTGAATTTAATTTATGTGGATAAGCTTGGAGTTAATTATTAAGTAGAACTTGATTTTTAGCCTTAGAATAACAAATGCAGAAGTGAAGAAAACTTTTTTATTGGATTTGTTGTTAACAAAGCATGGCATAAGTAAGCCTCAGCCAGCCTGTGAAAGGGATGACTTAACACAACTGTTGATGCATTTAGAGTGAAACATCTTTATCAAGTTAATATAAGAAGCAGTCATGCCCTACTTGAATTACTCATTTATAATAGCTAAACAGCAGCCTGCATGTGGACTTTGAAATCCTGGGAAAATAAGATGCCTGCATACATCCAAATGTTGAAAGCTTTTACCCCTCAGCAGCTGGAAAATGTTGAGCTCTTTTGTCATCTTCTAGGTTTTTGGCCTTCAGGGAGATGTGATCAATTTAGTTACTGACCAGCTTTATCCATTACTTTTGATGGTTATAGTCGCTGAAGTAAGCCTCTGCAGTTTGTACCTGAAAAGATCATGTTTACATATTATATTATTTAAAATTTATAAAAGTTAAACACATGGACCTAGATGTTTCTAATTTGCTCAAGTTTATCACATATATTCGGATCACTAAAAACAGCAAATAATTTAGATATCATAAAAAATAATTTATCCACCTTAAATGGAATCTAAAATGTATTTGTCTCTAAGGGACACACAATATATCCCATATATTGCAGTTCTTGGGTAAATTTTATATGTTATATCTATCTGTGTGCAACTTTTTGTAACTTTCCTAAAGTACAGACGGTAGTTTATTTTGAATCAGAACTACTTATAAACACACAATGCAACTAATTATTTGTGCTTCTTGTTTAGCTTCTTTTCACTACCTTTTTGATTACTGGTTCAAAGGGGATTTTTGGAAAATAGCTTGGAGTGATACAGCATAGCTAAGAAAAGATCCCTGTTATATGAGGGAAGAAATGTGTCTGTAACATTAAAGCTGTTACTCTGGAATACTAATTCTGGATCCTAATCTTGGTGTAAATCACTTGAGCTCAATTTGATTGTTTCTTAATCTGTTAAATGGTTGCAATGCCAGATACTGAATACTGTTGTGTTGATCGTCCATTGCATAAAGGCACCCTTTTATAGAGGTCACCATTCATGTTGCAAACCAAGTTAATTTGTTTATTATTATTGCTGTTCTCACAAATTGGTGTATTATGACAATATTCTACAGATGAAGTAAAAATAAGGATGGCATCATGTGGCTGGTGGTGGCTGTGGGCAACATGGATGATCCTATGTTTGACTAGTTTCTCCTTTTTAGTTGATGTGTTAAAAATATTTGTTGGTATTAAAAAATGTAAGAGCTTATCCTCATTGACAAATGTTTGATCATATATAGATGCATTATGCTAGTGACATACTGAGATTTTACAGATAAAATAAGCAGTAGAAAACAGTTATGGAGATATATTGGAAGTTAATTTAAAAATTGTCTCTTGATACTAGGTGATAAAATGTCCTGAAATTTCAGAAATAAAAAAAGTTTTACATCATTAATATGTATGATATTTTACTTATATAATAACTTTATATACAGATTAATGATATACCTATAAATAGCCGAAAGGAAAAAGGATTAACAAAAGAAGTATCTTTTGAAAGAGGTTAAGTAATGGATTTTGTGATCAGAAGGGACTTGTTCTAAATTTGACAGGAAGAATCTAAACTGGTCAGAAACTGTGTTCAAATAAAAGCTACAGAAAAAATATATATGTATGTATGAAAACTCCTTGACTTATGATGTTACAGCCTGATAAATACTTTGTAAATAGAAAATATTAAGTAGAAAATGCATTTGTTACATCTAACCAATCGAACACCACAGCTTAGCCTGGACTACCTTAAACATTCTTACAACACTTACATTGGCCTTCAGTTGGGTAAAATCATCTAGCAACACAGTGCACTGTAGAGTACAGATTGTTTACCCTTGTAATCACTTTCTGCCACTGCCCAGCATCACAAGAGCGTTATATCGCTAGTCCAGGAAAATCAAAATTCGAAGTATAAGTTCAGGCACAATGGCTCATCCCTGTAATCCCAGCACTTTGGAGGCTGAGGTGTAAGCTTATTTCTTATTTCTAATATTACTACAATATGCCATTTTTTTCTAATACATAAAATGGAAACCTGTGCTGAATGTAAATGTCCCAAGAATACCATCTCGTTTTATCCTCATAGTAACTTAATGGAATGGGAACTTTTGCAGTAAAAAAGTTGAAAGCAGAAATTGTAGATGATATATCAAAGGTATTTATATGTAAGATAAGGCAGAACTTAAAGTCCTTATTTCTATCTAAATCCAAGGACAAATGAATGCATATACATTTGTGTTTTATGTTTAAATAAAATGGCTTTGTTTTTGTTTTACAAATAAAGATGGGGTCTCATTATGTTGCCCAACCTGGTCTCAAACTCTTGGGCTGAAGAGATCCCTCTGCCTTGGCCTCCCCAAATGCTGGGATAACAGGTGTGAGTCACTGCACCCAGGCTAAATAAAATGTTTAGACTGTAAATGTATTCTTTCTTGTGATTTCTTTAATTTTTTTTCCCCCATCAACTGAACCAGTACTCATAGTGTCAAGTAAGAGGGCTCTGGAGCTCCTAACTTCAATGATCTCTAATGGGACTCAGTCTAAGAAAGGAGGGGCATCCAGACTTTTTGCTGCACAAGGCTGCTATGGAGTCATTACTCTAGGGTTTGAAGATGCTAACTTTTCTGGCCATTACTTGACTCCTCTGGCCATAGCTCCAAACTCTCTAGCCAGATTACCAGGGTTGGCTTCAGATGAACACTTTAGTATTTTGATGCTAAATACCAGTGATAACTATAAATATTCCTCAACATCAGCTTGGCTTAGCCTACCTTAAACATTCTCAGAACACTTACCTTAGCCTATTATTGGGCAAAATCTTCTAACACAAAGCCTATTTTATAATACAGTGTTGAATATCTCGTGCAATTTATTGAATACTCTTGATTTTTTTTTTTTTGTAAAGACAGAGTTTCACTCTGTCACCCAGGCTGGAGTGCAGTGGCAAGATCTTGGCTCACTGCAACCTCCGTCTCCTGGGTTCAAGCAATTCTCCTGCCTCAGCCTGCCGGGTGGCTGGCATTACAGGGTGTACCACACACCCGGCTGATTTTTGTATTTTTTTGTAGAGATGGGGTTTTGCCGTGTTGGCCATGCTGGTCTTGAACTCCTGACCTCAGGTGATCCACCTGCCTTGGGATTACAGGCATGAGCCACAGCACCTGGCCTGAATACTCTATTGAAAGTTAAAAACAGAATGGTTGTATGGGCACGTGAAGTACGGTTTCTATTGAACGCATATTGCTTTAGGACCATCCTAGAGTCAAAATATCCTAAGTTGAACCAACCTAAGTTGGGGACCATGTGTGTAATATGATGAAAATGTCTGTCTTTGTTGTTTAAAATTAGTTTAGAAGGGCCGGGTGTGGTGGCTCACCGCCTGTAATCCCAGCACTATGGGAGGCCAAGGTGGGCGGATCATGAGGTCAGGAGATCGAGACCATTCTGGCTAACACGGTGAAACCCCTTCTGTACTAAAATACACAAAATTAGCTGGATGTGGTAGCATGATCCTGTAATCCCAGCTACTTAGGAGGCTGAGTTGAGGCAGGAGAATCACTTGAACCCGGGAGGCAGAGGTTGCAGTGAACCAAGATTGCGCCACTGCGCTCCAGCCTTTCTCAAAAAAAAAAAAAAAAAAAAAAAAAAAACAAAACTAGTTGAGAAGGAGAAGAACTGAAACACTGTTTTGCAAAAGTGTTGCTGTGGACAATGGGCACACATGTCCTCTATGCTGCAGATTCCCCTTGATGCATAGAGTGCTTTATCTTTGTAACTAGCCATTTTTTTTTTCTGTAATAATACCACCATTAAAGGAATTAAAGTGACATTAAGAATGAAGAATGTTTTAAATCTTTTAAAGTCTGGTGCATTCTAGATTCAGTAAAATTCCAGTAGTAACAAGATTTTGAAGCAGCTGCAGAAACTCTGCACAGCCCCACATGTGCAGGGGCTGTGCCTTTTACTAATTTTTTGAATTAGTAAAAGATTTTGAACTAAAAATATTTGGTAAAAGTTACATGATAGACCTGTCTTTAATGGGAAATAATGGGAATTAACTGCTAATAGCTATTATCAAGAGGCAAAAATAAAGAAATGGACTGACATCCAGGCTTTTACCCATTTGACATTAGCCACTCTGCTAGTTTCTTCCTCTTACTGGTTTATCACTTTGGCGTTAACTATTTGGTCTTGTCTGCTTTCTTGTTAGTACTTATCAACTCTGTCAAAAATTGCCTGTTTCTCACTTAAACTAGTTATATCACCACTCTCTTTTTAATACTTTTGTTAATGCTGTTTATTTTTGTTTTATCAGATGACTATTAAGACAAAAGTTTCCCCTTATGTTTGGCACATTTGTCGTAATAAATGTGAAGTGGATTCTTTAAGTCGATTTAAGGGCATCTGGCAACTAGGAAGACTAATCCTTAGAGTGAATTAAGGGCATGAAGACAGGGACCTGTCATTTATAGGATAAGAGGTCAGTGAACTATGTGGGCAGGATAAATATATCAATTAGGGAGTTTCCCTGAGAGTGGGCAAGAGGCTAAGAATCTGAGTCCATAGGTCAGGAATATGTAGACAGTAGGTAAAAGAGATGTCTAGAGTGCCAGATGGACTAGTGACGTAGAGGTTATATGTCTTCATTATACATTAGGGGTATTTGACTATTAAGTGAGAAGATAATGCTGTTTGGGGGAAGCTGGCCTTGGAAAATAGTGCATTCCCATTAGAAGTTGATAGAATATATACGTAGTGGAACATCTTGGTCCTTGTAGTGGGATACTAAGTATGTTTATTGTATTAACCCTATTTGATTCAGTATTGTTTTTGCCTTCAAGTAACTTAGTTTAAACTAGGTCTTAACCAAATGCAAGAGACTAATGTTCAGATTTATTTAGTGAATACATTGGAGTAGTTTTCTGTGCTGTTGGTGGAACAAATTAAACTTTCACTGGTTGAGTGCTTACACCTATATACTATGGTGTGGGAGGATCATCAGCCAGTTTGTCTTATTGTTTTACTGGCAGCAGAAAACTCTTAAACTGAGTTTTCCCATGGAAGAGGCATCTCACTTGAAATCCCAGAACTTACACTAAAAAATTTATGAAGTGGGATGATAGTGAATTACAAAAGAGTCATCAAAGAAAGTATGTTATTAATTGACAGTTTATTGACTTCATCCTCAGGGCCAATTTAAAGAAAAGGGAGGCAGGGTTAGATTTCAAGCTATGCTTTGAATGCTGTGTGAGGTCTGTTTGAGCTTTTTGGTTAAGCTGTAATTAATTAACTCAATTAAACAAGTATTACTACATGAATAAAAGTACATACACTCTTGGATTTTTCAAAGAGGTAATAATGGGTTCACTGCTGATAAAATTGTGGATCTGAGTTTGGTTAACATTAAAGGGCACTCCAAAATTCACCTGTTGTCTTTAATCTCTTGATAAAGAATGGTAATAATTAGGGTTCTATATATGTATTCTATATCTTTTAATATATGTCTATCTCTGTATATGTTTGTATATATTTATTTTACTTCAGAGAAAATAGCATTAAGGTTTCCTTTTCCTTTTCAATTGTATTTTAAAATGTTAACTTTTAAGTTAGCTTGACCCTTAATTGTTAAAAATTTCTGTCCTCAGGCTTTACAGCTTGTACAGTTATATAATTTTACTCACAGATATAAAAGTAAAGAAATATTTTAAAGTCTTCTATTTTCAAATGCTTCCTAAGAAAGATGCTTACAGTTTATGAACAATAAATGAAATTTCATAGGTAGAACATTTTAAAATTCCTGAATATTGAGATACTGAGTTCCTTTTGGTTTGTTCCCTAAATATAATTTCATTTAGTTATTTTTGTTAATTCTGAAAGCAGCAAGAGTATATGCTATTTCACTGGTTATTTTCATTTCTGATTTTGTTTATTTGGGTCTTATCTCTGTTTTGATTATTCAAAGTAGCTATCGATTTTGTTTATCTGTTAAAAAAACCAGCTTTTCCTTCTGTTGATCCTTTTCTCATTTAAGTTTCTATTTCATTTAGTTCTGCTCTGACTTCATGTCATCTCCTAATTTTGGGTTTGGTTTGTTCTTGCTTTTCTAATTCCTTAAGGTGCATCATTAGATATTTGAAATCTTTCTACTTTTTTAATGTAGATATTTATTGCTGTATATTTCCTAACTAGCACTGCTTTTACTGTATTCCCTAGGTTTTGGTATGTTGTGTTTTGATTTTCATTTGTTTCAAGAAACTTTCTAATTTCCTCCTTAATTTCTTCATTGACCCAATGGTCATTCAGGAGCATTTTGTTTAATTTCTGTATACTCGTACAGTTTCCAAAGTTTGTTATTGATTTCTAGTTTTATCCCATTGTGTTCTGAGAAGATATTTGATATAATTTTGATTTTTAAAAAATTTGTTGAGACTTGTTTTATGTTATAATGTAATCTAACTAGGAGAATGTTCCATGTGCTGATGAGAAGAATATATATTCTGTAGCTGTTGAATTAAATGTTCTGTAAATGTTTGTAAGGTCCATTTGGTCTAAAGTACAGCTTAACTCCAGTATTTCATTGTTAATTTTCTGTCTAGATGATTTGTCTCATGCTCAGAGTGGGGTATTGAAGTCCCCAACTATTATTGTATTGGAGTCTATCTCTCTTTATTTTTAAAGAGACAGGGTTTTGCTCCATTGCAGGCTAGAGTGGTATTATTTGGCTATGGCTCACTGCAGTATCCAACTCCTGGGCTCAAGTGATTGTCCTCCTACCTCAGCCTGTCAAATAGCTGGGACTACAGGTGTGTATCACTGTGCCTGGCTAATTTTAAATTTTTTTCTAGAGGTGGAGTCTTGCTGTGTTGTCCAGGCTGGTCTCAAACTCCTTGTCTCATGCAGTCCTCCTGCCTTGGCCTCCATAAGTACTGGGATTATGTGCGAGAACCACTACAACCAGCCTATCTCCCATTTTAGAGCTAATGCTGTTTGCTTTATATATCTGGGTGCTTGGTGTTGGGTGCATATATGTTTAGAATTGTTAAATAATATATCCTCTTGCTGAATTGATCTCTTTATTATTATATTATGACCTTCTTTGTCTTTTTTTACTGGTTTTGACTTGAAGCCTTTTTTATCTGATATAAGTATAGCTCTTCCTGCTCTTTTCCTATTTCAGTTTGCATGGAATATCTTTTTCCATCGCTTTGTGTTCCATCTTCATGTGTCTTTACAGGTGAAATGTAGGCAGCATATAGTTAGATCATGTTTTTTTATAATCCATTTAGCCAGTCTATATTTTTTAAGTGAATCTGTTTACATTCAAGGCTTTTTAAATTAAAAAAAAATTTTTTTTTTAAATTTTTTGATGGAATCTTTGGCATCCTGAATCTGGATATCCAAATCTCTTGCTAAACTTCAGAAGTTTTCAGTTATTATTTCATTACATAGCTTTATTCCTTTTGTTTTCTCTTTCCCTTCTGGGACACTGAAAATGCAAATATTTGGTTGCTTGATGATGGCCTATGTGTCATGCAGGCTATGTTAATTATTTTAAATTCTCTCTCTTTTTTTTTTTTTTAACTAGGTTATTTCAAAAGACCTGTCTTCATGCTCTGAATTTTTTCCTTCTGCTTAATTTAGTCTCTTATTGAAGCTTTCAAGTATATTTTTAATTTTATTCAGCAGATTTTTTATTTCTATAATTTCTGCTTGGTTCTTTTGTTTATCCTTTGGTAAATGTCTCATTCATATCTTGATGTGTGTTTTTTTAATTTCTTTGCATTATTTATGTGTGTTCTCTTGTATCTCACTGAACTTCTTTATAATCAATATTCTGAATTATTTTCCCAGGATTTTGTACATTTCTTTTTTTATTGGAATTTGTTGCTTGAGAATTACTGTGTTCTTGGGAGGTTTCATATTTCTTTGTTTTTTTTGTGTGTTTCTTTTGTTCTTAGGTTGATATCTGCCCATTGGTAGAACTTTTGCTCCTTCCAATTTTTTGAATTTGTTTGCAGAGGGGAGGGCTTTTACCTGAAGATGTATCTATCATCTTGGTTAGGTTAGGGAACTTTGGTGTTGATTCTGGGTGCATTCTATGGTGGTTTTCTGGTGGGATGTGTAGGTGGGGCTAGCTGTGGCTGTGCTGTGGCCCTGCTGCTCTGGAAGACAAGGTTGCTTTCAGTGTCAGTAGTGTAGGCATGCAACTGGAGAATGCCTGCTTTGGCCTCAGGTGGTGGATGTGGGTGGGGTAGCCTTTCCTTAGGATGCTTATAAATGCACAGTAGCTTTGCTACTTGGAGTGGCAGGGCCACTGGCAATGGCTTTTGCTTTGGCCCTAATGGTGGCAACCAGCCTCAGTGGCAACCATGGGCAGGGAATGCCACTCTTTTCCCAGAATCCTGATGTTTTTTCTTATTTATTTATATTGTTTTGCTAATGTCAGGATGGATAGTGGGGGCTATGTAGAAGACCAAGGACCTCCCTTCTCCTGGGAATCCTGATCTTTGTTACACTAATGTTTAAAATACAGCATCAGGAATTTCTTCCTCTTCTTCAATTTTCTTACTCTTCCTGTGATTTCAGCCAATTAATGTTGATATATTTTGTTTTCTTAGTAAATATTTGCTATTTTTGTTCTGTTGCTTGTTTAATTTTAATCTTAGTTGATTCAAACCATTTACTAATGTAAGATAGAATGGTTACTTTTGGCAAATTTAATGGTACTTATTACTTTGAAAATGTTAGAAGGGACCCCTAGTTTTCCTTTGTAAATTGTCATTTATTTGACAGAGAAATCATTTAATCCGTAAATGCTGCTTTGTGTTTTATAGAATGGTGAACCTTACAAGTATTTTTTCCCAAATAGATGTTTATTAAAATTTTAACTCAAATATATGATGATTATTATGAATAAGAGTTTTTAAAGCAGTCCCTTTGCTTTGATACTCACAGTGTGAACAAACTAAAATTGTCTACCTACTTTCTCTTCTTTTTATTCTTCCAGGTCACCTTTGGGTCAGGCATTGCTGCTTTGGCAAATCTGCTTGCCTTTGACCTTTGGTTACTCAAGTTTTAGTTTGGTTTTGAGCCAGTGCGTGCTGAAATCTTTAAAACTAAACAAATCTTTAGCATTCATTTGATTTACCAACAATTGTCTTTTTAAATGTTCAGTCACTCCACAAGAAAAGTAACTATTGTCAGTTACAGAATGTAGTACCAAAGTCAGATTCTGGAACATTCTATAAACTACTAAAAAACTATCAGGTTATAATTTAGATTGGCTCAGATGGTTTTAGGTTGTTTTGAAGCTGAGGGTATTTTGACTCACAATTTTCTTTCTTTTTTCTTTCTTTTTTTGAGATAGAGTCTTGCTCTGTCGCCCAGGCTGGAGTGCAGTGACGTGATTTCGGCTCCTGCAGCCTCCGCCTCCCAGGTTCAAGCAATTCTCCTGCCTCAGCCTCCTGAGCAGCCAGGATTACTGGTGGCACCACCATGCCCAGCTAATTTTTGTATTTTTATAGAGACAGGGTTTCACTGTGTTGGCCAGGCTGGTCTCGACCTCCTGACCTTAAGTGATTCACTTGCCTCGGCCTCCCAAAGTGTTGGAATTACAGGCATGAGCCATCATGCCTGGCCTACTCACAATTTTCGAATGTACTTAAATAATTAATATAGATGACTATATTAGATAAGAGACATGATATTTTTCCTAATAAAAGTTTAAACCATATTTTTATCCATTTTCTGGTAATTATTTCTTAAAAATGTAAGTACATCAGAGAAATTATTTATTCATTTCCAAGGCTGAGAAGGTGAATTTTAAATTTGTACTTAAATAACATTTGCAATTTTACTTTACTTGCACATAACATTATTTTTGCTTAGTAAGCTTATGAACCATTTAATTCCTACTATATGAGAAATGTATTATGGGATATTAAGAATATTATGATTTAACCATAATACATATTTAGTTGTCTTCAACCTCATTTCTATCTCTTTGGAAATTAAAAGGTTCCAAAACTTAGACTGTGGGAATGAAAGTGAGACTTTTGTTTTCTTTGAGTTGTATCAAAATGTAAATTCCTGGGAAGGCTATTTTTGCCTTGTGTGTCACAATTATAGGAAGCCAAACAAGCTGCTATTAGGTGTTACAGAATACAATAAAATTAGACACCTGTTTGCTCACTGGCCAAAGACCATGTGTTCCTTTAGTTGTATCCTTCAGATGAGCAGCCTTGTTGTTTGTGCCCTTGCTTTTGCCTTTTCCTTTGTGTAACTTTGTTCTTTTCCTACAGCCATTTGTAATTGACTGCTGTTTACTAATAATACAGAGCAAAGTAGCTACCTTTTTCATGGAACACTTCAGAGCTAACTGCGTCATTAAAATGTATAAATGCTCTATGAAAAGGTATTCAGTTAGTAAGATTAGACTGAATTGCTAGATTTAGGTTTTACTAGATCACTAAGATTTTCACTTAATTAAGGCTAGTGCTTTTTTTCCTGAGTAGAGATTCTGTTTGTTTTCAAGAACTCAATAATATACTGCTGCTCTTTATGTTGCTCTGAGGCATGAATATAATTTTGCACATAAAAATATTCTACAAATCGTTCCTTAAGAGAATAAGCGAGGAAAATAAAAGTACATTTTTAATTTGAGGGTTGGTCATTAGACTTATTTTGCTTTTGAGATTGACAGCGTGACTGCTCTTTAAATTTTGAGTTGGGAATTTGACATGAATGCAATCCACATGTCTATGTCAGAGATTTTTGTATTTTTTTCCTGGAGATGGGAAGTATAAACATGCAAAGACTTAGCTATTGCAAGAACCTTATTTTGGTTTCTTACCCTGTTCTGTTTTGTATCTGCATTTATAAAGGAATTTGAAGAAATTGGAATAGATGCAAAGAAAAGGAATAATCATCATTAGGATAGAAACAAGGACACAAGAAACACATAAAGTATAGTTCTTAAACACGATTGTCTTAATTCCTTGATAATTCTTTCTGATGTGTGTTATCTTCTGCTCTCTGTACTAAGTCACAAAAGATGTACAAATAATTTTTATCAGAAAATTATAGAACAGAATCAGAATGTGAATTACTTGCTTAGGACATAGTTATCCAACACTGTTTAATAATTATCACAAGAGAGCCAAATACTAGGAATGACCGACTGAGATCTTCAACTTAGAGGGTGGGGTAGACAGGCTTGGCCAGTTCATATTCTTTCGTTCCTGTTGAGCAAGGGAGGACGTATAGGTGAATGTGTTTAATAGATACGTGTTCACTGATGTATACACAACAAACTTTCACTTTGTTTTTCCTTTCATACCTATTGTGACACTTTTAGTTGCATGATGGTAGTTATAGAGACAGAGATTTCTTAGTCATCTTCTCAGGGAGCATAAAGAGTTTTAAACAGTGACTCTTACAAAAGTTGGTCATTTTCTGTCTCAACAAAGGATAGAGGGAAGGAAACTAACAATTATTGAACATTATTACCAGATACTATGGTTGGTGCTTATTTTCTTACATCTTTAAAAACTCAGAATAGCCCAATGAAGAAAGAACTCCTTCATTTTTGCATTGAGAAAACAGGCTTACGCAATATATTGCAATATGGCTTATTAACCATCTCAAAGAAACATAACTAATAAGTGGCACAATCAGGAATTGAACCAATATGTTTATATCCCAAAGCTCTCTATTATATCATGCCATCTCAAATCAAGTGTCTAAACATTTGGGAATGGAAGTAATAGAGTTTAGTTAAGTATAACTTAGATAGGCTCCTATCGAAGCACAGTTAAAACTTAGATAGGCTACCAAGTACACTTGAAAACATTGTGCTGTATTCCTCCTCCCCAATAAGCTTGTGGTTCTAAATAATTAGCTTGTATTTTGATTAATCTTGATTGTGCTCTGATGCAAAATATTGTAATTATTTGACTTGCAACCTGCTTTATAGAGTTAGTGATTTATTGAATATCTTAGAAGCAAGTCCTTGACAGGCAGTATTTTAAGGTGAAATTGCTATGTGAGGATTTTGTTAACCTGACATTTTGTGGTTTCGCCTCATAAAACTGGCAAAGGACTCCCAGTGTGGAATGTTAATGGGGTGAAGTAATGAATGCAGGCTGAGTTACAAGCATCCAGATATGAGCAATCATATAGTTCATACTCCATGATTCTTGGGGGAGGTCTTTGTAGGCAGAAGCTTTACTAAAAGATAAAAGCAGTAGGAAATCATTTAAACTCAGCAGTTGATCAAACTCTTTCTGAAACCTAGGCTTAGAAGCCAAGCAGCAGTATGAACATGGGAAAGTAATTAATCTATTACAATCTCTCATGATAATTTTCACTTTCTCAAACTGTTGAAGTAAATAATTATTGAGTACCTATTTACTCCTATTTACTCTAACCAAATATTAACCTTTTTATTCTGTTCAGCTTTTAAGTACTGCCCATTCCACTTCTATATTTTGATTCCTCAATCAGATAGCTAATTTAATTCCAGCGTTAGTTACGCGGATTTTATTCCACTGGACCAAAGCAATATACTGTGTTCCTTTTCCCGTTTAATTTTATTTTAAAACTTTGCTTGCAGAGCTGAAAGATTTCTTAGTGTTTTCATAGGGCTGGGGTTCTGGCCCCTTGCTTCTAGATTGTATCAAAGCAGCTCTCCCTTCTTTCTGATTTATTTGTTGAACTACTCCATGAGATTTTGTTTGAAAAAAAGAAAATATGTCCTGCTCCTAAGAAAGTTTGAAAGCCACATATATAGCTGTTTAATTTAAAGGGTATTAATTGTAAGATATATTTTCAACGTTTTTGTTGATCATGTATTTCAAGTGATAGAGCACAAGGGTGTAGATTACCTTGAATCTTGTATTCTAAAGAAAAGAACCAATTGTTTATATATTGAGGGGAATTTTAAGACTTGTTACTATAATGTAGTCAGTTCTGTGGATTATATCTAGTTACAGAGATTATATATAGTTTTAAAAATTGTTGCATTTTGATATTTTATTTTTAATTAAAGGCCCTTCCTTCTCCTTCCACTGTATGATCACATTAAGGTATCTTTTAGATAAAATCTAAAAACACTTCATAATCATTCTCATTTTCATTGAGGTTCTGAACAGGTAGGCTAGCATTATTGTTCTCAAATGGCTAATGACATATTTTAATCTATGTTTTATTGCTTGTCCAATTAGTTAACAGGTCTTAAAATTCTTTGAGGTTCTCTCCTTTAAGAAAAAAAATACAAAGTTCCAATATGTTGACGAGGTTGGGCTCAATCTCCTGGGTTCAAGCAATTCTCTCACCTGGGCCCCCCAAAGTGTTGTAATTACAGGCATGAGCCATTGTGCTCGGCCAAGATTCTCTTAAATTCATCTTTTGCTTTTTATTTCCACTTACCCTGCTTTAGACTAACTTCTCACCATCAATCACAGAATTGGTTGGATAGTTTGTTTTCTTGCTAATTTTGCCTTCTTTCACTCATTCTCTATAAATTGTCCAGACTATCATATAAAATCCAAATGTTTCATCCTTTGCAACTGCTCATATGCTGTCTAACTTAGTGAAACAAACTGTTTTCATTGTTATTTGTTCTTCAGAATACTACCTCCTAAGTAAATGGTACCTCCCCATCAAAGGCAATTTTGTGAAATGTATTATTCAAAGCAACCTTAACAGTATAATTCTTATCTGTGTCTATCTGTAGCTCAAGCTAAAATCTCAATCAACTTAAATCTGGCATCTCAGAGGAGAGTTATTATTTAGTTCCCTTAACATTATTTTCCATGATTGGCAAGGACCTAGTCAAGATGTTTTCGTTAGTTCCTCTTAGAGAAAAGATCACTTTTGGGAAGAAACAGACATACCAACTTTCAAGTATCAGCTAATTTCCTGTTTAGGTCTTTATATAAATGCCTATCAACTCTTTTAATACTTTTTATTTTATCCCTTTGCATCTACATTCCAAATATTTATATCATGCATTCCTTTTACGGCCCTTAGTATCTCAACCAAAATAAATTTTTCTTCTTTAGATTTTTGCCCAGATTAAATTATGTATTTGTTTCACATAGGATATGTTTTTTGGGTGTCATTTCTCAATACTTCCAAAGCTGTACCTTAATGATTGGTTTACTTACATACCCTTGTAACCAGCTTATCGAAAACAAAAATTATTTCTTACTCTTCTGTTTTCCTTCTTGGCAATTTCTTACTGCATTTGCTTCTATTCTGTGCATAAAAAAAAAAATAATGTATTATATTGGAAGAATTGTGAAGATAGTGACTCAAATAATTTTCTGTGCTTTGGGGTTTAGATGAGGAACGCTGGTTGAAAAAACAGGCATGTGCAATAGGTACTCAGTATATGTATTGAGTGAATAAATTTGTGTTGTTTACATTTTATGTTTGATATGAGTATCTTATTTCCCAACTATATTCTAAGCTTAGGGAGAGCTTAAACAATGTCCTCTTCTATATGTGTATTTGTCTAATTGGTAAGTAAGTAGTTTATGAAAAAAAATTAAATCATTTGAAATAAGGCAGAATTTCTATCCATCATCTCTAGGTAACTTTTTATTTTCTTAATTTTGAGACAGAGTCTCGCTCTGTTGCCCAGTGGCACAATCTCAGCTTGCTGCAGCCTCTGCCTCCCAGGCTCTCCTGCCCTGCTAATTTTTGTATTTTTTGTAGAGATGTGGTTTTGCCACATTGCCCAAGCTGGTCTCGAACTCAAGAGCTCAAGCGATCTGCCCACCTCAGCCTCCCAAAGTGCTGGGATTATAGACATGAACCACCATGCCCAGCTATCCCTGCATATTAATAAATTTCATGTATTTGTTAGTCTCCTACAAATATATCATTCATCACAATTTATTTTATCAATTTTGAGATACTTTTTTCATACTTTAACTTTTCTGAAAATAAATGGCCTCTTACTACTGGCCTCAGTTGAAGTTCAGCTCCGATAGAGGGAGTTTGTGTTTGCTTCTGGCAGTCATCTCAGACACATGAGACCACTTTGAATTAAGTTATTTGTTAGATGATTTTTGGATTTCACTGATAGTGTGAATTTAGACTGCCATAATTGTTAATACTGGGTTTTGGATTCAATTTTATGAGATTTCTTCCCCTACCCTCCACGTAGTACAAAGATTAGTTTATGAGTTTTCTTCCTATTTGTATCTACTTCGAAGAGTTTTTCTCTTTAATCTTAAACAAAGGTGTACCCCTTGGGTCTTCTAATTCTATGTACATGTAAAATAATTGTATGTCATGATTGATGGTGTCTTAGATAAGAAAAAACACAGAACTGCAGTCAACCTAATTGGGTAGAATGGCAACTGCAGGAAATCGAGTCAGCCCAATTCAATTTGACTTTTGAAGTTTACCAATGACTATTACTAAAGAACAGTGATTTTATTTGGGATTTCACTTTCAAGATGGAATGTACATTAATGTAGTATTTAGATTTAATATATTAATAATTAACATAGGTAGTCAGTCAAATAAATGCCAGTTAGCCAGTCAAATAAATACAAAAATTTGCATCAGAGCACAATCAAGATTAATCAGACACAAGGCAGAAGCATGGTGAGAAAGATAGAGTAGTCAACACACATAAGATATTATACAGGTGGGATGGAAAGAGCACATGAGGTTAATTAGAACACAAGGTATAGGCAAGAGACTAGAGATAGGGCAGTCAACACACTTTGGATACTGTATAAGTGGATGGGAAAGACTACACTATCTGAATCTGGTGGCATGGAATGTTTATGTACTCCCTGCCCACTTTACAGATGACTAACTTACTCTCTATATTTAACACATTTTATGATCACTGCTGTTTCATAAGCTACTTTGCCTACTCACACTTTCTATGATTTCTATCTGTATCTCATAAGATGCTAGTTTACTTGCTATCTATGGTTAACATTTCTTGTGAGTCTTATCCTGTTTTTCTTGATTTGTAATGTAACAGAATATTCTCAAACAGTACATAAAATATACCTTACAGAAATTCTCTATCATTCAAGGTTTAATTAAAGAAGCAGAACCCCTAGGAGATATACTTTTAAAGCAGAAGCCCCCAATCGCTGGGTCGTGGACCAAAATGGTTCCATGGCCTATTAGGAACCAGGCTGCACAGCAGGTTAGTGGCTGGTTAGCAAGCATTACCACCTGTACTCTGTCTCATGTCAGATCAGCTACGGCATTAGATTCTCCTAGGAGAGCAAACCCCATTGTGAACTGCGCATGCAAGGGATCTAGGCTGCACGCTCCTCGTGAGAATCTAATGCCTGATGATCTGAGGTGGAACAGTTTCATCCTGAAACAATCGCCATCCCTGAACCAAGTCCGTGGTAAAATTGTCTTGCACGAAACCTGTCCCTAGTGCCAAATGGTTCGGGACTGCTGATAGAAAAGATTTATTATAAAGATTTCTCCATACTCAATTGTGGGAGTTTTAAAAAAATTCTGTGGGAACTATTTCTTTTGTGCTTGGTGCTGTCACCTGAGATTAGCAAGGCAGGAAGTTGAGCTGGGAAAACAGATACGAAGTAGGGGAAGCAAGGACAAATGGCAACCTGAAAGGTTTAGTGGGACCTGGATACTCTCTGTTTCCAACTTTGGTGATATAGGTGTCTTGTAGGAGAAGATAGCTAAATTTTAAACCTGAGATGATTGGATAAGATAACTTTCAACAAGTCTTAAGTATTTGCCAGGAGATAGAAAATCAGGAATTGACAAGTTAAGATTTTGTTACTACGTTGGTCTTTTATGAAATGGCTATTTTATGCAAATAAAGAAGCAGTTAATTTTTTTTCACTCAGTTTGACTGTTTTAAATCAAAGTATTCTTTGATGTCTTCTGAGGAGCTCTCAATTTGTTCAGCTACATCCTTGCAGTAGAAGAAGAGTGTGAATTCATACCTCTGAAAATTCCAGCCCAAAGCAAGCAGCTACAAAAGGAAAATCTACTTTACGTCTCTTAGATTAAAAATTTTTGTAAGTTTGGCCTTCTACTCCACAATGCATTCTGTTTGTTTATCTCTCCTCCCCCTAGTTATTAGATTAAGTTGCTCATCTACTAAGACCTACTGTGCTTATTTTTTCATTTGAGTGCTTCTTAGCTTACCACTGTATATGCCTATATGTATAAGTACCCTCTTTTGACAAGTCTAGCTCATGATGATTTCTAAGATTCCTTCCAGTTGGACTCTTTCTGGATTATAGACTTCTAAAGTATTCAAACTTGTGAAATGTTATCTTTCTGTTTTTATGTGAAACATATTGAGTGAAAATTTAATTCTCTTGGCTTTGTTTTGATAGGTATAAACCCTGTATTTTAGTTTGGGGCATATTCTGAAAAAATGATTCATTTCAATAAAAGCAACTATAGTATATTACAATCAATGCTTATATTCAAGCATGTGTTTAGTAAAATGAAAGATTATTAATTTTGAAAAGTTACATTTTTAAGGTATTATGGAAGAACATTGTGGTGGTCTATATATTTTGTTTTGACAAAATCACCTTAGGGAATGTGGATCAGAATTTTATGTCTGCATTTTTTTGCCTTGACATCCAATGCTTGTTTTTAGTAGTTCAAGGAGATCCATCTGCTTTAAGAGGAAAAACCCTGTTAATTCCAGTTTATAAATAAAATTGATATATTTGAGTGTTATTGCCAGTTTCATTTTTGAAGCAACTTACTTCTTTCTGAGCCATCAGCTGTAGTGGATTACATTAAACATAACCACTAAGCATTCTCAGTGAACTTTATCTTTCTGTTTTTCCTACAAACATATTTCCTCTAGGATTTCACTTAATAATGTCATTCTTATCATCTTGACAGATGCTAATAAGAGACTGCAGCACAGTGATTCTAACAGCAAATAAAAATAAAATAGATAAAATAAATGATAGTGTTCAGTATTCCTTTCAAGCATGGTGTTTTGACAATGGTGTGAATGACATTTTGGGCCACATAATCCTGTCTTATACATTGTTGTATATTGTGTAGCATCCCTGACCTCTTCCCACTAGATACCAGTGGCACTCTTAGAAATGTAACAACCAAAAATGTTTCCAGACAGTGCTGTATTTGAGAGTCACTGTTTAGAGTATATGTTTTATTCTGTAATATATATTAACTCCTTTGAGATGCCTATTTGGAGAGGCATGTCTTCCACGGATTTTAGAAAAGAATTTAAAATTGTCTTTAAATATTTGAACATGTTGTTTGGACTAGTTATTTTGGGGCTACTATTCCAGAACACACTGGACTAGAATTGTTTTCTGTTAAGTACCCCTTATTAAAACTTTTGATCATATATATAATATTAAAAATAGTATTATCCTCATTGCTATTATATTATGCCATTCACGGAGAATGAATGATGAGGCCAGTGATGGGGGCATGTAATTTTAATAATATTTTCAATTTGGAGGTTGAGACTTTGGATGAGAAAGCAGAATTCAGGAATTTAATCCAGTACTGAATAAAGAACCTGAGTCAGGGAACAGGATTTCACTTTCTGAACCATCATCACTTAATATAGTTGTTTCTTATCCCTGACCTAAAGCTCATGTATTATTCCTTCCGTTACCTTCTCCCTGTCTTCCCTTACCCCTACTCCTAGCCTGAGTTAATTGTTTCTTAAGTGTTCCCGCTTTTCTCCGTCAATTTTGTTTATCTAAGCACTTGCCATCTATATTTTAATTTTTTCTTACCTTCTAAGTTGTGGGATAATGGAGTGCTGGGTTGAAAAGTGGAGGATTAGAAGGATGTTATAGTGATACCAAGTTATTTTATCTAGTCATTGTCTTCAACCAGAACTGAAACTATCAATATCTTGTTTCTTAGTGGCTTGTAGAGAGTCTCCAAGTACCCATGGTATCATTTTTTTAGTATCTAAAGCCATTAAGCAAAATGTTATTTCTTTTGTCCCCCATTTCTTAAGGCAATTTAGGATTGAATTTAGTTTTTTATTGCATTAGAGTATTAGGTGAAGTTGAGTTTCTTAAAGAAAATTCCTTGTATTCCTGGTAAGAATTGCTCCTTCACCTTTCAGCTTCATTCTCATGTACATTAAAATACTTTCCTTCAGATTCTTTAATCACAGATAATTTTATGAAATATCCATTGAATTTCCTCTAATTTTTTTGTATTCTTTTCAGAATAAGGATGGATGGTTCCACTAAACTCTTACTTATCTGGTTTGTGGCAGAGAATGAGACCTATAGAAGAAAATTTAAACTTAAATGAAACAGTGCTGGCAATTTACTTGTTGTGGTTGTTCTTAAATAATGCACTGGTCCTATAAGGTGCTTAGAAAACTTTACTTAAGGGATCAACCTGTTCATTTTAAGTAGTGTTGCTTGTCATCGCATTACTCACTAGTCATTTACTACAGTAGCTACTACATTGACAAGTAAATGACCATAGAACTGTCGGCCTCTGTAGCAACACTACTTATACACTACTTCTAGAATCTTGCAGTTTAGAGCTGTAGGGCAACCAAGATCCCTTTATAAGGAACATTTAGATAGACTTATGTTCTCATTAGCATAAACACTACTAGTAGTTGAATTGGAATATCAGTTTTAAAATTTGGAATTGCTAAAAAAGTGATACTTGACTAGTAAATCAAGAAAACAATTAAAATATAACCTGTAACCAGTTGGATAGTTATATTAACAACATATGAAACATGTAGGTTGTATTTGTGCATTTTTGTACAAATCAATATAATAAGCTTCTTAGTATGTTTTGACTTTGGTGATGTTTGTTTGGTGTAGGTTAAATTGTAAAATTTAAGGATGGAAATGAAATCTGAAAGCTGCTGCAAAAATAATGAAATTTAATTTAAAGTATTGCATGTTTACATGAGACAGAAGAATACATTGCATGATCTTACAGCATTTTATAGGTGGTTGACAAGAAATTGTATTTGGAGTTCAACCTTGTAACTACATAAGAATAACTTTAGTAATTTAAGATAAAGGAATACTTAACACAGTATAGTGTACATTCTGTTTTGTTCAAGGAATTTTTAAAAAATTTATCTCAAAATCATTTTTTCAGAAATTTGAGTATCTTTGTAACAACATTTTGGCTACTCCAGCAACATATATTAAAATTGAGCTTTGTTTTTATTTATTGTAGAAAATTATGAATTTAATAGGGTTTCTTATATTGATAAATTAAATAGAAATTTGGCCAGTCTTATGTTCTGACATCCAAAACTATATTAGGTGAACTCAGTGTAAAGACTCATTGGATCATTTAAATAATAGACTGTGACTTACATTTTTTTCAGTATTTGTCTTGTGGTTCATAAACAAAATGGCTAAATAGTAAACCTGAGATAATTGGATTAAATGATTATTTTAACAAGTCTCAAGTATTTGCAAGGAAATAGAAAATCAGGAATTAATGTTAAGATTTGTAGTTACTATATTAATCTTTTCAGATATGTTCACTTTATGCAAGTAAGAGAACAGTTAATTTTTTTTTGTTCAATCAGTTCAAGTGTTTTAGATCAAATAAAATATTCTTTTATATATTCTAAAGAGTTAATTCAGTACATTCTCTGAGTGTCCCAAGAGGTACAGTGTGGAAAGGATGTTTACAGTAATTTACTTGTAAAGTCAGTGTTACACTTACTCTGAATCCTCAGTTCAGTGCTTTATGTACTGTCATAGGCTATTCTTCAGAACATCCTTAAAAGCACAGTACAGAAAACAAGATAAAAGTTTAAGATTAAGAGACTTTATTCATTTTCTTCCGGACTCTCCCTAATAAAATTTCTTCTAAATTTCCCATATGAATTCTAAACTTTTAAAATATCAGGCTTCTAATAACACTTTCTTGTCTATTTATTTATGTTGAAATTCTACTGGTATTGCATTAATCTCATGTTGATAGGAAAGGAAAAAGAGTTGGCTCACATGTTTTTTTGTAGCAGGGTGGTCAAATATAATAGTGTTGCTTATTTTTCTTAATGATGAAGTAGAAAAATGATTCCAAGGCCTACTTAGAGAAGAGCTTAGACTTCAGATAGTGCTTTATCTACATGAGGGAATAATCATAATTCTTCAGACATGTAAGTATCAGAAATCTTTTTAAATAATAGTACTTTGTCTATTTAAATAGTATTAGGTTAGTGGCAGCTTTGTAATGAGAGTTTGAATTTTTGTAGTTTGTATATTTTAGACTAGAATCTGACATTTAGAAATGTAACATTATTCTTATGTTTTAAAACTGTTTTATCTGAAGGGGTCAGGGACATGTAAAATTAATGCCCAGGAAATCTGTTTTGGAGAAAGATGTGCATGAAAAGTAAAGACCACATATATGGTGATTTTTAAACTTTACTTTCTTTTAATTAAACCTTTTCTTTTGAGATAATTATGTAGATTCACATGCAGTTGTGTGAAATAATACAGAAAGATCCTATGTATCTTCTTCTCAGTTTTCCTTAATGATAACATCTCACAAAACTATAATGTAATACCCCAACCAGGATACTGACATTGATACAATTCATAGATCTTGTTCAGATTTCCCCTGCTTTACTGGTATTCATTTGGGTTTGTATGTATTTAATTGTATGTAGTTTTTATCACATATGTAGATTTATGTACCTACCACCATAGTCAAGATACAGAATAGTTTCATGACTTTAAGAATCCCTCGTGTTACCCTTTTATGTCCACATCTACTTTCCTTCTGCTTCCTCCCCCGCCATCCACTCTAACCCCAAGTCTTAACCCCGGCATCTACTAATGTCTCTGTGTCTCCAATTTTGTCATTTCAAGAATGTTATGTAAATAGTCATGTAATATATAACCTTTCTGGGATTGGCTTTTTTCACTCAGAATAATTCTCTGGATGTGTATATATATGTATCAGTGTCTAATGTTTCACACAATGTTTTTGAAATCATTTGTCTTGTATGTATTAGTAGTTTATCGGTTTTGCTTACCAAATAATATTCCATTGTATGGATACAGTACAGTTTACTACTTCATTCTACTGTTGATGGACTTTTGTATTATTTCTATTTTGTGGTTATTGTGTTTAAACCTGCTATAACATTCTTTTACAAGCCTTTTGTAGACATATATTGTCATTTCTGTTGCATACATATTTAGAAGTGGAATTGTTATTATAAGGTAGGTGTATGTTTAACTTTATAAAAAACTATTAGACCTTTTTTCCAAGTAGTTATATGACTTAACACTCCCACCAGCAATGTGTGTTACAATGAGAATTACATTGTTCCTTTCATATCTTTGCCAATATTAGGTGTAGTCATTTTATGTTTTACTAAGTTTGAAATGATATCTCATTCTTGTTTTAATTTGTGTTTCTCGGTAACTAATAATAATCATCTTTTCATCCTTTTGGCATTTCAGATACCTTCCTTTGTGAAGTGTCTTAAAATACTTGAAGGTCTTTTGCCCATTTTATGTTAATGGTTTGTCTTTAATTGAATTGTAAGAGTTCCTTATGTATTCTGAATACAAGTCAGCTATATGTGTGGATAATATATTTTCTTAGTCTTTCCCTTGTTTTTTCTTTTTCATAACAATGTCTTACAAAGAATACAATTTTAAAACCTTGGTAAAGTCACATTTGTCAATTTTTTAATGATTTGTGCTTTTATGATTAGTGCTTTTTGTGACTTCTCTAAGAAATCCAGGATATCCTTCTATATTTTCTCTAAAAGCCTTATAGTTTAGCTTTTAATTCTGTGATTCAAAAAATGAACTTTTATGAATAATTGTGAGGTAGAGATCAAGTTTTTGGATTTTTTTCTCATTTGTTTATCCAGCTATTAAAGCATCGTGTGTTGAAAAGACTTTCCCCATTCAGTGCCCTGGCATGTTTGTTGAAAATCGATAGACAACATATGCATGATTTTATTTCTGGAATTCTATTCTGGTTTTTTAATCTGTTTGTCCATGGTCATGCCAGTTACCATGGTCTTGTTTGCTGTGGCTATATGCTGAATCTTTGAATCAGGTAATATGAGTTCTCTAACTTTGCTATTTAAAAAGATTATGTAAACTACTATATGTTTTTTGTTTTCTCTATATATTTTGTTATCAACTGGTCAGTTTCTATTAAAAGCACCTGTTAGAATTTTGATTGGGATTTCACTGAATTTGTAGATAATCTTGAGGAACAAAATGGACCTTTTGACAATATTGAGTCTTTAATCCTTGAACATAGTGTATCTCATCATTTTTTTAGGTCTTTATCTCATGAGGTTTTTGTACTTATTTCTTGCATACTATATTCTATTTTCTTTTTCTGTAATCTGTTAGGGTACCCACAGAATATTTTTCTACAAGGATATATTTGTATTTCAAAATATATATAAATATACTTACTAAGAAAATAAGATTTGAGTTCTAAGAATTGACAGTATTGACGGTATGTGATTCACATGTTAAAGCCTATTCTAAGCACATTATATTTAATTTTAGCTTTTATTTTTCCTGGCATATAAAAATGGATTCAATGTTAATGAAAACAATGTCAAATTATTTTGTTACCTTATGTTGCTTATACATGGAAGCATTATTTTGAAATTCAGTGTCTCTCAATCCTTTATATGTTGCAGAATGTTATCGTTTTGAAGCTTGGGCATTCTTATAATTTTTATTAATTAACAGAGGTTGTTACCATGATAAAATTTTAGCATCTTTGATTAATAATGAGGTCCACTACAGGAAGACATGTATTCTCCCACTCTGTCTGTGGTAGATCAGTGGTTATTTCTTTTCCTTTTTATTATGAGGTATGTCAGATATGCAAATAGAGAATAATATAATGAGTATCCCAGATCAAAAAGAAAGTCAATTTTTAAATTTCCTCATGATGTTCTTTCTCCTATTTCACCCTATCAGAGCTGGGCACTATTCTAAAGTTAGTGATTATTATTCCTGTGCCTGTAAATACTTTTAGTATATATATATCATTTTAAAAATATTTAAGTTTCATGTTGTTGTGCATGTTTTGGTTTGTTTGCTATCTGTATTCTTTTGAACATTTATTCAATATTAAGTTTGGAAGCGTTTTTGTATTAGGTCGTTCTTGCATTGCTATGAAGAAATACCTGAGACTGGGTAACTGGTAAAGAATAGAGGTTTGACTGGCTCACAGTAGGCTGTACAGGAACATGATGCTGGCATCTGGTTGACTTCTAGGGAGGCCTCAGGAAGCTTAAAATTGTGGGGGAAGGTGGAGGCGGAGTAGGAGCAAGAGAGAATGGAGAGGGAGTGCTATGTACTTTTAAACGACCAGATCTCATGAGAACTCACTAATTATTATGAGGACAGTACACAGGGGGATGGCACTAAACCATTCATGAGAAATCCATCCCATGATCCAGTCACCTCCCACCAGGCCCCACCTCCAACACTGGAGATTACAGTTTGATATCAGATTTGGTGGAGACACAGATCCAAACCACGTCAGTTTTTTTTTTTTTTCCAGTTTTTTTCAAATAAGACAGGCTGTATTTAGGTTGCTAAAAGTAATGTTTTACAGAAAGGGAACCATAACATTGCACAACAAAGTATGCTGTAAAATCTCAAACAAGAAAGGCAGTGCTTTCTTTATGTCACCAAAAATCATGTTTCACTGTTAGAAGCAAATGTATAGCTGCATTTTCCCCCCTTCAATATCAATCCTCTCTACAATACTTTTAGACTACTTTGTGGTTTCCAAATACAAACTAAAATTTGTTGGACAGAGTTGCTCAGTCTCATCAATAGAATAAAAATAATTTGCAAAAAAAAATTTTGTTTAATGCCAACAAATAACAAAACATTGTGGTTTCTGCTTACAAACTCCAACATCTAGTGAAATGGCCTAACCTATGTATACTTTCATGAACATTTCACTGTGAACACAGTTGCCCTTTTTTTCTGCCATCACAGATAGCCTCCTTAGTAGCAAGTATCTTGTCAGAACACTTTCAGACACCCAGGAAGTAATTCCTAACAGAATAACTACAGTTATGTGGGCAACTCAAACAACAGGACCCACCTCTGCCAGAGTCCCCACATGGGTGTTACTTTTGTGCTCTGGGTAAATAAGATCCACTGCCTTGTTAGTTGGAACAGTTGGAACCCAGAGTGCAAAGCTAGATGGAGGAGTTGTTACAGACTCACGAACACTTTAATAAATTCCTGGGAGTTTCTAGGTGCTGTAATATGCCTCACAGACAGCAACATAAGCCAACTCTGGGAAGAAGTCATCATGGTATTCTGCTAAAAATTGTAGAAAAGATCAAAGTGTTTCAATAAAGCCTTCAGATTCTTCTCAGACTAGGACATCTTTCCAAGGATTTCTGGAAGTTTTACCAAAAGTCACAGCAAATGTTGTGCCCCGTAAATGTGAAGGAGGTGGAGGTGGCTGGTCACTTGGGTGGTAATTATCAGGTACAAACTTCCATGAGAGGACCTCATTTATTTAGTTAGTTCTTTTCCCTTCAAAACCAGTAAATGCAGCACTTTCTTCCTTGCCAGGAGGCAGAGGTTGAAGATGATGCACAGGTGTTTTCTTCTCCAGGTTCAGGAGCAGCCTGGAGCATGCTGGTCGATGTGGCCTGCTGCTGGCACTTAGGTGAGGTGACGCCTGCTCTCAGCCAGCCTGTTGCAGTTGGTGGTGTGGCATGTGGACCGCCTCAGAGCCTGCAGTGCTTCCAGCTTGGCTTTGTGCCTTTTGTGGGTGGCTGGTTCAGCTGTGGTTGTCTGACTCTCTGTGGACTGTGGTGTGGATGGATTCAACAAAGGTGGGCTGGGAGAGAGCTCCCCCTGGTTCCTTTTATTGTCTGTGATGCTTTCCTTAATTGAAAGAAAACACTTAGATGAAGTCAACCTTTTTATACCGAGCTTATTCCCATGGATAGATTATACCTGATGGGGTAGTGTAATCAAAGGTTATTCTTAACCCATCCACCATCTCCTTACAAAGGTCAGCATTCTTTTCTGCTGGGATATAATGCACCTTCATGTTGGCGTGCTGCATAGTGTGATGGTGGCAAGGCCTCATTGGCTGAAAAAACTGTGTTGATAGCAAAATGCTTCTCGTAGGACTCCAAAATCATTATGATATTGGTCTGTCATGGAAGTTTCATTAACTGTTTCCTTCTGTTAATGTAGTAACGATCACCCTGAAGCTGCTCGTTCAGAACTTCAGGGATTTCTATAGTTATTATTCTTTCTTCCATTTCCCTTTCTGTTTACAGCTCCAGTTCTTGCACTTGTCTCTTCTTCAATAACACGTTCTTCACTTATTTTTCATCCTTGTTTTCACTACTGTTGGAGAACTGCTTATTGAATTTTCAGCATTTTCATCTTTGTCTTCAACTGGGAGGCTTTTTTAGATAGAGTCGATGCCAGACAGACTTTCTTCTTCCTGTGCCTCTCAGGTGAGCTGCAGCTTTTCTTGCCAATTCATGCTGTCATCCTTAATTTGCACCTGTATTACAGTGCACATGATCTTTGGCTGCCCATCTATCACAGCTTCTGTTCCAACTATTAAAATGTATTAGATATTCTGGGATCTTTCTGTCTTTTTTGCCTTTCCCACCAATAACATCAGCAATCTGGGTCAAACCCCCAGGCGTCCCACCGGAGCCCATGTGGCACTGGGCCGCACAGGAGGAGAAAACATTTAACGCAAAACGGAGACCATAGTCAAGAGGCCTCCTCTACTAGCTTCAGGGCCAAACCACAGCCTGGCCTGGACAGTGCAGACACGAGGCTCCCGACTGGTGTTGGGAGAGTTTTCTTTTTTGAGTTCTATAATTCTTAATTCAGGCACTTAATTGCTATATAGTAATTCCAGTTTTATGAATACAATGTACTGCAATTTATTTTTATTGCTGATGATTTATTTTTAGAATTTGGTAAAACAATTTTGGATTGTATACTCTTATTTTAAAAATTACTATTATTTTTTATTGGCAAATCATAATTGTATACATATATGGGGCACAGAGTGATGTCTTGATATTTGTATACAATGTGGCATGATTAAATCAAGACAGTTAACATACCTGTCATCTCGTTTACCTATCCTTTTTCACAGTGAGACATTTGAAATTTACTCTCTTCATTATTTTGAAATACATAATACATTATTAATTGACTTTAGTCACTTTACTGTACAATAGATCTCGACACTTATGCCTCCTCTCTGTCTGAAGCTTCGTACTCTTTGATCAAGAATTTCCATTCCCTCTCTTCACATCTTTCTAGCCTCTGGTAGCCATCATTCTGTGCTGCTTCTACAAGTTCAGCTTTTTTAGATTTCACATACATATGAGATCATATGGTGTATCCTTCTGTGCCTGGCTTATTTCACTTAGTATATGTCCTCCAGGTTCATCTATGTTGTTACAAAATAACAAATTTTTATTTCCTTTTTAAGGCTGAATAGTAGTCTATTATGTATATATACTGCATTAAAAAAAAAAAGTTTATCTTTTGATGGCCACTTAGGCTGATACCGTATCTTGTCTGTTGTGAATAGTGCTGCAGTGAACATGGCGGTGCAGATATCCCTTTGACATTTGTTTCAGTTCCTTTGGTTATTTACCCAGAAGTGGGATTACTGAGCCATATAGTAATTTTAGTTTTTTGAGGAACCTCCAAACCGTTTTCCATAATGGCTGTATTAATTTACATCTCTAGCAACTATGTAAAAGATTTCCCTTTTCTCTGCATTGTCACCAATACCTGTCATCTTTCATCTTTCTGGTAAAAGCCTTTCTCATGGGTATTAGGTGACTTCTCATTGTGGTTTTAGTTTGCATTTCCCTATTGATTAGTGATGCTGAGCATTTTTTTTGTGTACCTGTTTGCCTTTTATAGGTCTTCTTTTGAGAGACACAAATGGCAAATGTTCAGGTTTATTGGCTGGCTCCCTTCCCTCCCCCTCCCCCC